>NW_020799095.1:86018675-86170291 GCF_003259725.1 Athene cunicularia | reverse complement strand
CCCCACCCCTCCCCCAGCTCTTATTTGAAGACCTGTGGCATTATATTCGGAAGTTTTACTTGCAGGTTATTACCAGCAACTTCACCAAAAGCCTCAATGTCCCTGAATTAGCACACTGGCATGCTTTAATGCAAAGAAGGAAGATGAATTTTGGACTATAAATTAAATTATCAATAGTTTAGATTAGGTGCATAATAGGAAAACACTATGCATTTTAGTCAACATCAGAAATCAAGCCAAAACACTTCTGTATTAATCTTGCTATCTACCAACACTACAAGTAAAATCTCTATTTAATCCCCATGCATAGGTGGATATTATCTTATTATATGTGCTGAGTGAGCTTTCTGAGGGAAAAAAAAAACCAACAAAACCCAAAACTGAATTACTATGGATTTGTAAACTGAGATTTTCATGATCAACACATGACTCGGAGATGTATAACTGCACATTTGCAATTTTCCTTTTATAACCAGTGCCACTGGACAACTATCAGTCAGTGGATAGGGTACAGTCTTGCTCCTCAACACCTGCACAGTACTTAGTGTCATCTTGAGCATCGTAACTATGCCAAAGAGAAAAGTAGCAATACTTGTATTGAGCATTATATTACGTATTTCATGTGTAAAAGGACAAAGAATCACTTGCAGGTTGGTTTTGGTTTGGTTTTTGTTGTGGTGGGTTTTTATTTTTTTCTGTAGATCATAGTGGATACAGCAGTTCAACACAGCACAAAACACTGCTTTTTTAAATTCTTCTAACCCTCATAACCAGCAGTATGTCCTGTCCCCATTTTATAGATGGGGAACTTAATGCAATAAACAACTAAGGTACTTGCAATGGGAATTCTGAATCAGAGCTCACAAACAGATATAGAGTCAGTCCTAAATTAGTGCTTTAATCTCAATAATTTAAAGCCACTTTGATTTGGTATGCAGTAGGAACAAGGGTACCTTAAGCCACTTTCATAGCAAAAATCTTCCAAATGGGATCTAGTGATGTGGATTTATATGTTCTTCCAGGACTTCCTAGAGTTCCTGGTGCTTACAAAGGAAAAATAAGAAAATTGCAGTGTCTCTCATCTCATAGACACAGACTGTATGAGATGAGGTAGGTAATATAGATGTTTAAAAAAATGCCCACGAAGTTTTTGTCAGAGTATCTTTAAACTGGAAAAGCTGTATTACAGAAAGTGAGGACTGCAGATACCTCTCAAAGTAGGACAACATTCTAATTACCTCACAAGACCTTCTTTTTTTCCATCTTAATAAAGAACATATTTTTTTAGCATTATCAGTGTAGCATGTTTGCAAGTATTGATATATTTTCAAAATTTGTGGGAAAAAATAAATCTCTCCAGCATCTACCCAGGTAATGACATAGACTAGAGGGCATGTACTTTTCCTCTTTTCAGGATCTGTAGACAACTGGTTAAAAAATTTTGCTGTCTAGTAAGTGCAAAATAAACCATCTGCGCATGAGATACACTGAAAACAGGAAAAATAATTTAAGTACAAGCAAATGAATGACTGTGGTTCTGAGCAAAATCTGTTTTGGACAGAATGATTCCACTGCTCTGTGCTTGCCAATGTCAGTGCCGTGCACTTGGGTTCCCTGGAACGAGGCCATCGATTTCAGCAGTGGAGAATGAAAAGCTCAAGCAAAAAGTGTAAATAAGCATACTGTGCTTTTGAAGAGGTGATCCAAAAAGCCTGGGAAATGGAAAATAACTGTTATTATGTACTTGTTGTAGATAAAGCAATATATGTTACAATGCTCTAGAGAGTTAACCCATGTGTAAAAACAGGAAGAGAAACTACTTGCAGATAAAAGCTCCCTTTCTAAGCCTTGTGAAGTTCTGCCGTTATATTTTGGTGTGTTCCTGTGCTTATGCACAAAGTAGCCAGCAGGAATAACTCCTGAGTAAAGTGGAACCACCCATGTGCAGCTACAGCATCAAGTCCTCAGGCTTTGGTCCTGGATGTTGGCATAAAGAAGTGGGGACCTATACATGGGAGAAGCAAAAATACCTGGAATAAAGCTCACCAGAGACATGAGAATTCACTTTTATGGACTGTATCTATTATATTTCAATAGGGCCCAGATGTTATCCCAAATCTATAAGATTGCATGGTGGTGGGATTAAAAGAAATAGAGATTGCAAATGAAACTGCATATTAAGTTGGATGACAGCATCATATAATGGAATTGAAGGAAAATAATGGAAATAAAATGAAGTATTTTACTTACGCACTTTAAGCCAGATGTTTACACTGGCTCAATCATTATCATGTTCATTATTGTATTTATTTTGCATCGATTATTCATAATGATTGACTATGAATGTTTTCCTGTTTAGATTTTATGAATGGTTAATCCCCTACAATCCTCTCTCATCTATAATTTTTTCTTTTTGGAGCATAACAATAACACTCTTTATGAAATAAGAAACAGGTAGAGGACTTGATTTTTAGAATGCATCAAGAAAATGAAATATCTTTGAATGAAACTGTACAAAGAAATGTATCCCATTTCGGTTACTTCGGAAAGCAGTCTTTGTATTTCTAGTAAAAATGAAAGTTTTGATATTTCAGACCAAAATAGTAATTCCACTAGTTTTGTATGTGAGTAATAAAGTGTCCTCTTCATTTTTATATTTGTGATTTTTCTGTATCTAGAGTTGAATCACAGAGAAGATAATTAGAGAATTTTATAATTAAAAGAAACCATGATAAAGGTAAGATTGAAATGACAGTGATAAAGGGCTCAGGTATCAGAAATAAACATTTATACATCTGTTTCCCTCTTTTTAACGTTGGATTGGTGGTCTATCTTCCAATCATCTATTCACCTATTAAGCCAGAATCTCCAGCATACCAACTCTAATTCTGGGGAGAGAAAAAGTTATGCTATAAAAAAACAAAACAAAGGGAAAGAGAGTCATTCAGAGAATAAACAAATTATTTCAGATTATGCACAAAACAGCCTTTTACAGCACCACTGACAAGGAGCTATTTAACTTACCTCCTTAAATAACACATAACTTAAAACACTTTAAGCAATTTCAGTTGTTTCTCATCTAAAATAATAGATTTACTGTCAGTTTATGACCTTTCCAGCTTTCACGTCCTCTGTTTGTCTTGCTTGTGTTCTGTTAAACAAGAAAAGTGTTGTGACCCATAATTGCAGGCAGATTCACAGCAGGTTTTGAGGAGCTTTTTTTGCCATGGTGTCCGAGCTGCCTCCATCTGCTGCTGTCTTGTGTGCTTCCCAAAGGGAGACCTGGCTAATTTTTCAGTCAATTAGCAGAAGGGTTGCTTTTGTTCTCCAAGTGCACCCCCATGGGCTCCTCTTACACCCTGGACACACTATTCAGATGTTGGGAGTTTTCAAAAAGCATATCATGTTTTTTTTTTTTTTTCTACTGACCTTTGTGACATTATTGGGTGAATGCTGTCTCCTGTAATCATAGACACTTACATTAAAAGGTGTAGACTAACTTTGGAATGTTTTTAATATGAATATTAATAATACATGTAGCTATGGCTCTTCTTAATTCTTATTTCTGAAATCTTATATTGAAGCCTAGACTCACTTTTTCATTCAGGAGGAACCAGTTGACATACTAATACTGCATCATAATCATTATTTACTACATATTTTACTGTCTTAATAGGAAAAAAGTTTCTTAATTACTTTTGTGACTTACCTTCTAGCAAGGAACATTTAAATGTTGAATGGAAACGTCAGGTTATGAACACAACTCCAGTTTCAGTGAAAAGTACTTACATATCAAATGAAACAAAGAGCTCTAAATACTAGATTTAATTGTGCACTTGTATGTTTATACCTTTGTATGGCTAGCAGAGGGGTAATGCAAACATTATATAATGGTTGAATAATAATAACCTGATAGTCAGGATCCTTGTGTGTTCTTTGTGTTGCTTTCTATGAATTTTAATCAGGGTTTGGCTAATATGCTCTCCTTGCAAGATGGAGAATGCTGTTATTTCAGTATAACAAAATACTGCTAGATTTCTAGAAAAAAGTCAGTGTTTTCTTCTGGAAGATTATCGTTGAGCTAACAGAAAGCAATATGCTTTAAGCCCCTAGTTTATGCACATTTCATTTGGAATGCTATCTCGCTTTGGTGTCCCTGAGCCTAATCGGCTTCGAGAAATTTTGAAGATCAGTTTGCATATGATATTCTCCATGTGCTGTAGCATCCACCGTATACTGCAGGAGCATATAGAATTCTTTTTAATTTCACTGTCGTATCTTTTATCTGTGATTTCTGTCTCAGATGCAAATACAGATCAGTAGGGGTATTTTTCTTTCTCCTTAGCTCCACGATCACGCCGCTACTTTTTACGGTAGGATATCAAGGGAGTTCGTTTTCCTGTAACCTTTCATCTGCCCAGCCTCTCGGCTATATCTTTCTATAGTTAATAAATATACTTTTTCTCAGTGTTAAGCAATAAAATATTCACTGGGTCTGAGCTGGGGTTAACAGATTTCTGAAAATTTTATTGCGTGACAGCCTGTCCTGAATAATCCCCTCAGCTGTCTCATGTTCTGGGGCAGAAATGATCTTATGTGTCACTCTAATAGTCTAGAATTACACTTGTATCACTGTCACCAGCATATGGGGCTGTGTATACCCCTAGGCCCAGCTCCCTCTCTTTCACGGCATTTAAAATGATAACATTTGGCAAAGCCAGTTTTGACAGAAAGTGAACTCTCCTTTCCGCGCCGGTGACAAAGCCGGCCACCGGAGGCCTGACACTGAGCAGCCAGTCATCGTACTCTTTGCTGGGTAATGATTGCGGGTTTCCCTTCTCTTAATAACCGCCTCGCTGCAAGGGGAGACTTGAGTGCAAGTCTTCACTTAATTATACAGTCTTCGTCTTAAGTACTTTATTCATGTGAGGGCTTCAGCTGCTCAGGCGTTATTGTAGCTCTTCTTTTTTTCCACACTGCCAAAAGGTACCTATTGCTGGGCAGGCAATGGGAAAGGGAAGGACTTGAGGAAAATAACAGGCAGGAAAACAAAACAGCTTGCATATGCTCAAAAAGCAAAACAATTTTAGGAACTGTATTTCGTATCATCATAATAAATCTCTGATGGCATTGCACTGTTACTGGCAGCTGCTAAAGGTGGTGTACAGCTTGTGTACAAAAGACTCAGAGGAGGGGAAAAAAAAATCAAAATGAAAGAAATGAAAGGTACAAAAATAAAGTTACTTTCTAAAAGTGAGGCCAGGCCCTGAAAGGTCATTTTTTAATACAAACAAAATAATATGTGGAAACTCAGGAACTTGGTGCTTAGGTGAACCCTTTATTTATATCTGCTAAACTATCCAGTAGACATTTCTGAAATGCAGAAAGTTGTGCCAGCAGGTGTTTCTGGCAACATAAGGATGACATTATTTACTGTTGCCGCTAGACAAACCATATGCATATTTTCCTCCCACACCTCAGTTTTTAGTTTAAAATTTGAATTTGGACAATATTTGCTTCTTACAGTTTGCTTTGACCATTCTAACGGGTATACTTGTAATGGAAGCCTTGTCTCATTTTCCCATTTCCCACTGCCTTCTCCATAATGCATCTTGTCTGAAGCTGTGATAATTCTCAGTGGATGTCTTTACCGACGTGTGTTTTAGTCTGCTCTTAGGTAGTACATATTTCAGGTTGACTGTTAAAAAAAAAGCATTTTTTTTTTTTTTTTTTTTTTTTTTTTTTTTTTAACTTTTTTGCTCACAACCACCACAGCTATATTAGCACAATGTTATCTACTATTTTTAATACTTTTGTACACAGCTGCATATCTGACTTTGTCCACATCAGGGAAATGGCCCCTATTGTTTTGCTTACATCCAGGTATTGATTTTAGAGACATCTGGGGAAGCTCCTAATTTTTCTTGAATTCCTGTTTTCAGAAAAGAAAAACTGTCTTGAGCTGTCTTTCATGAGTAGAACATAGTGAAATCAGCTCCATAATATGGAGAAATGAGAGATGCCCTGGACTACAGCACTTTGACAGAAATATGAAGAACCTAATTATCTCAAAAGGGGGAAGGATAAAAAAATTGTCCCAGAAAATTAACTTGTGTGAGTTTCGGATAATCATCTGAACTGTTTGAAATTTGATTTCAACTAAATTCCAGATCTTTTGTGTTTCAGTCAATTCTTTTTCTACAATGGCAATCTCTTAGGGCTTACCACTGCACAACCTGAAACCCAATGATATGGCTGCATGAAGTGTAATGCTCAATGACCTCTTTTGTAGGACTATAGAGATCTCATTAACATTAATACCATTTGTGGAGAACCTTAGGACAATGTGAAGCAGAGCTTTAAAAAACATGCATTCACCCACAGATGTGCATTGAAATTTTAAAGACATGTACTGGATTGATAGGAATATGCACGCTGAATTTTAAGCAAATCCCTGAAGTTTCTGGTGCCACTGCTTAAGCACTTCATCCTCTGTTATGTGCAGTGACTTTCATGAACAGTTTAAAGCAGTGGTATGAACTACTTGCCTGAAACAACTCTGCACTGGTTCTTGTATTACGGATCTCCTGGCAGCTCTGTCGTGATTACACCCACCGAGACACAAGCAGTCCCCCTCCATGTACCTATTAGTTCTCCTTATATTGATTAGTAATCCTCAGATAACTGCTGGTCGTGGAGTTACACTGTGCATGACTCTGAAGGTAGTTCCTCACTACTGTGTTTAGCTGCCCTGTCAAGTTCGGTACAACTTATGCTGTAGCTGAAAGCCAGATGGTTACTTTAGGTCATGGCCCTTTGTGATCAATGTAAACCTTTATTTGCCTTCCAGTAGAGAAAACAGTAACTTCGAGTTAAAAATTATGTATCCTTGACTTGTCATTTCTGTTAACTTCTGCCCATATACGATTGTATGTGTGCACTTAAACATACATATGCACTTCTTTGTGTGAATGCTTATGTATATAGATGCACACACCCACAAACACATGTGCAAATACGTAAGTATTTGTCAAATTATATACTGGCTTCACTACTTTTACACTGTTTACATGCGGCTTAATGTGTCTGTGGCTGGTAGCATTTTAAAACTATTTAGTAGCTGATGTCAGTAACTTGTTGCCAACACTGATACTCAGTAGTGGGAAGAGAGGAAAACGACAGTGAGGGAGAGAAACTTAGGATACAAGTTGCTGATAATGTAGGCTATGTTTAAAAAAAGTAAGCCTCATCTGACAAGTATATACCTAAGAGCTAACCCATATGTGCTCAGATAAATGGAGCTTCATACTACTGTGTGGAGACAGGGGTGTAACAGGTTCAGTTAAAGTGGCTAGTCAGGATCATTTTTCTTCATGAGGAAGGTCTCAGGTCTAAGGCAAGATTGTATCATTCCAAGGTGGCTGCCTGTAGACACAGAGAAGTTCATTACTTGCCTAGTTACATTCATGATGAAAAAGCAGCTCAAAGTTGAGGTGGTACAGGCTTGGTTCTGACTATGTGGCCAGTCTGGGAAGAGGTAATAGTCACTTGTGAGTTTTGGTCTCCGTGATGTTAGCTTTCCTGTGAAAACAGGACCTCTTGGGTTTTGTCTCTAGGGTTCAAAATATGACATTTTCAGATGGATTACTTAAGGCAGTCAAAAAGTTCTATTAAGTGCAGATAAAGTACAAGGAAGAAACGGGGGAAAAATGGAACTCTGACTAATGTAACAAACTACGTTTTCACACATTCTGACAGTCTTATGTTAAAATCTGTGTGCTATTTCAGAATTCGGTTACATGAAAAAAAGAAGTTTATGAATTATTTCTAAACTTTACGGAAAATGTATCTTCAAGTATTGCATTATCCTAAACACTTTGAAAGCAATCAGACAAAACTCTTAAATGCTATGTTTACCTGTAACTCATGATTCCCTCCAAATTTGCAGAATTTGTTACCACAGCTGGTAGAAATGGCCATACTCATTTGATTATGACAATTTAACTATCACAAAATTAGTTGCCAGATTGCCTTTATAGGTTTCTGCATCAAGTTCAGAGTAAGCACAGCTGAACATATGAACCACACAGTAAGTACATCATGCACTGTGTCACCTTGTTATGCTCAGTGGCTTTTTTTTTTTTTTTTTTTTTTTTTTTTTTTCCTAATGTGTTGGCCTCCTGATCTCAAGTTGTAGAGGAGAAAACTCAAATAATCACATCACATGGATGTGCTCCATAGGATTTCTCAAAAAGGCTTTATTAACAAAAATGTATGAGTGAGATTATTTTACTCAAAAAATCACATTAAGGTTGAGGCATGACAAAGTTATTTTGCCTGGCAGAGTTAAGTTTGCCAGAACATATACTAGGCAGTTATAATAATACCTATACTTTCTTTTTCCCTGGATAATTTTCTGTTTAAGGTACAAAATATGACATTTTGAAGAACCTCAGCTAGGTGGTTTAATATCTGTGTCTTTTCAGGAGCAAACTGGAGAAAATTTTCTCTTTTTTTTTCATCTGTTTAGACTGTAAATGTTTACTTGGGGAACTGTTGCTTATTGTGTGAATGCATAGTACCTGAAAACTTTTGAAGGTAGTAAAGCTTGGGAAAAGAGTGTGAGGCAATTACAATGAAACTGACTTTTGTGGTTTTAATTTTAGTTTCTTTTGGTACTTAACATGGAAGCAAACGTTTGGCTGAGGTGAAGTTTGGTGGTTTGGCTGCATGTGTACTCAGAAGTCACATGTTTGAATGAAATATAGTGGAAATGATTATTTAAATAAAGTGTATCAGAAAAAAATATAAAATGAGTGATCAAAAAAGGCAGAGAATTAATCTTTAGTGGCAAGAAATTAGACTGTATGCTCTCTACATATTACTTTTTGACTGGAATAAAGATAGCACGGATACCAAGCTGTCATATTGGGAATACTGATTTTTGGGATAGTATCTTGTACCAACAATTTGTTTTGGCCTTGTACACATTGAAGTGTACCAAGTGCAAGCTTGTTGTAAATTCCTGTAAGTATCATTTTGCTAGCTTTTTTGATGCTCTATATACTGGGATTACTTAAGCAAACTTAACAGTTAACCAGTATAATGTGATTTGTAGTCACATTTGTGTATGAGTTAGACAAAATACAAATGTTCAGAAAAGTAGGGAAAAATCCAGTTTTTACTTTCAAAGTTCATTGTATTTGATTGGTACAGAATATGTCACAGTTTGTCTAAACCTAATGAGAATTCCTTATGCTGGTATGTCATATCTCTACTTGAACCAAACTGATTATCCATGCCATAATAGGAATGATACTGGAGGAGAAATACAAACAGTGTTAGGACCACTTCAGATGGGGTGAAGTCATAGTCACTTGAGTCGGAATCAAGTGTATGATGTGGAATGGTGTCTATGAAGCTGATGAATGAGGGGCCATTATAAAGCCCAGTGCTCTATTTGAAAGTAAGAGAAAGGTATGTGTAGAACATAAAAATAGAAATGCTTTCTGTGGCAGGAGATCAGAGTAACAACTAGGAGAAATGACTGTTAATATGATTGAAAATAGTTGGTTGGTTTTGTTCATGATCATATGGAGTTTTATCACTACTGGAGGATGACTAGAGCTTTAGTTCGTTACACCCGGCATACTAAGAAAAAAGAGTGATAAGCTTGCTACTGTTTCAGGAAATAAAAGTGCTACAAACTACAGTATCAGACAGAGCACTGAAAAGAAAGAATTCTAGCTCATGGAAACCAATAATCTTCAACAGAAAGCAAAAAGAATATTACATAAGCATTTTAGGACAATATAGAAGCAAAAGCTTTTTTGAATTTCAGTAATACTGAGTGGTAAGGTTACAATTTCTTTATATATTATTAAGTTCACTACAGGGCTTTAAACATTAGGTTTAAAGTGAGCTGACAAAGACTGAAAAAACTAAGACAGACAATTGTAATATCCCAGTGATGTTTTTTTTAATTCAACTACGTACCATTTGTAGTCACCTGGAAAAACTTTCAGAAAATGTCAGAAAAGCATGTGTAGATCAGAAGTATTAAATGCTGTCACTGAGGCTTGACTCACATTATGGTGTTCTCATAAAACCGGTCTTCTTCAACATCACTTTTAGTGGTTTGTTTGTTTGTTTGTTTTTTAAAAAAGTCAGATGAGTACAAATAAGACTCAGTATGAAATTTAGTATTGATCTCAATAGCTGTTTATGTTGGTGTGAGCATGTAACATCCATTTTCTACTCATTCAGTGAAGATACTTAGCAATGTAAATCAGTGCCAGTTCTTGCTATTTTTGTCTCTTGCTAGGTCATGTCAATTAGAAAAAAAAAAAAAAAAAAAGCCTTGAAGAAAAGAGAGAAGCCATAAAAATGATAGATAATGGAGCAGTTACATCAGGGCCAAACCCTTTAAGTTTTAATGAGAGACAATCACCTGAATCTATCCACTGAATTTAGTGTGAGATACTTTCACGAGTCACTGGGTCTGAGCTAATATACTCTGCTGAAAGATGAGGCATATGGCTTAGACTGCTCTGTGTTAATTCCTCTATTCTAGACCAGAGTTGACTTCTGTCTGCTCAGGCTGAAAACAGGCATATTGAGGCTGGCTCTGTTTTGACCTATCCATGCAAACAAGCCTGCTGAAAACTTTCAAGAACTTCACTTTGTGTCTGTCACACGATGAAAAAAAGTGTCATTATTTGGGTGCTCTGAATTAAGAAGTCAATGTTTATCTTGGCAGTGTGTTTACTTGTAGTACCATGATATCTCAAATGGTCCATGAATATGACAAAAATGTTGTGTTTTCTTCAAGGGAAAATAAAGCTAACAGGGTAGAGGCTACACCAGAAAGAAAAAAAAAAAAAATCGGAGAAACGTTCCCTAAGTTAACATTACTGTCACCCATCCGGGAAACTGTCTTTGGCTTTGCAGCACCATAGGCGTTTGTAGCAAGTAGCATAAGCAAAGGATCAGCATCTGCGGGAGGGTTTCAATTACAGCAGACTTCAAGAATTGAAATCTGAAGTGGATTTCTTTAAGCTGTGCTCTTCATGGTCAAAAATCTCTGTCTTTCACTTCCTAGTAGAAAGGATCACAGTAAGTCTCTCAGTGGGTATTTTCAAGTTTGCATGAGGAAGCATCTACTACAGAAGTGGATAGTCTTTTACTGAAGTCTTCAGGACAATGTTAGTCTTAGTCTTTGCTGAAGTCTTCAGGACAATGTTGCTGTGTGGCTGAACTTCCAGTACTACTCGGGGACAGATGGGTATGACCCTTCCTGTGATCCTGCTTTGGAAAGGTAGCTCTTTGTGTCCAGGTGGCTTCCTTGTTTCTGCCCTTTCAGGTTTTGAGAATCATAACACTTTCTCAAATTTCTGCCACTTCTGTCACTGTCTATTATCTAATCTGAGGTTCAGAGTTACAAAGGAGTATTGTGCAACAATATGGAAACTCTTTCAGGCATTCAAAGCATCTCACCTGAATTTTTGGTTTCACGTTAATTCAGAATGTGATGTGAAAGTTAGAGGTCTTGAAAATGTACAAACTGAGCACCAGTAATTTTCACCTGAACTCATTCAAACTGAAGCCAGCAGGTTTCAAAGAGCTCTAATAATTACTGAGAGACTTAACAAAGGCTTGTCTGATCCTATATTTGTGACTTAGCACAGCATTCTAACCTGCTTTCACACTCTCCGTAGCCAAATTAAGAGCTCTTAGACAGTGATGGATGGCAAGTCTGCCACACTCTGACTTTAAAGAAGTTGAAATAAAGTACCAGCTGGAAAGAAATAATGGAAATGTGGATGGGCTGTTTAGTACACATGTAAATGTAAACAACACATATGAGTGACAGCGAGACTGAAAAGAAAGTCTTTAATATATGTTTCCACATCCCCCAAATAAAGTATTCTAAAAATTCTAGGATACAGACCTATACATATCATTATCAGAAAAAAGTATTTCAAACATGTAAAGGGAGTTAGCATAAATCCGTAATAGAAACCTTAAGAGTTATAATGGATTTGCTCTCTGGTGCAAAAGTTTAAAGGCAAGACTCAGATGGCAAAAATGTGAAGTGACTCCTTTGAAGACAATAAACTTATTTTTCATACACAATGGCACAGCCTTGTAGAAGCAAGAAAAGGCCTCGCTCAGAAGCTATTTGTGTCTTTCTTCTTTTCTGTACTCTGTGAGAGTGATTATGATACCTCATACAGCCCTTCAGAAAAAAAAACTGAGGACAGGACTGTGTTAGAGTTTAGACTGCATTAATATACATTTGTCCAGAAAAAGTGACTGGCAAGTACTATGCTAGACTGCTGTGTCTGCTACCTAGCCTGTATATATCTTTTTGTCACCATCATTAATTTTTGGCTTCACTTGGGTTACAAGCTGTTGTGGCACTGTGGGTATCACACTCTTACCTCACAGTTATCCTGTTACCAGGAACCTTTACTCTGGGATTAACATACAGAAATAAATCATTATTCTGGATTAGTATCAGTGAAGTTATTTCAGATTTTCAGACACTCTGTGAGTATCTAAACGTTGCTACTAATTGCAATAATCAGGTTGTTACAAAGCCAGGGATCCTACCCTGCCCTCAGATGTTCAGGGAAGGAGTGTGATTGTAATGCCTTAACTAAGTCTTCATAATGTGAATTTCTCTGCAGGTACCTGTATATTATCCCAAAAGTAGTCCTGGACATAATATGTAGTAACTGCTGAAAAGAAGCAAAGAACAGAGAATTATGAAAATGCAACGTCTTTCTGAGTTACTTCAAGTTTTCTGTAAATAAGACACTGAAAGAAAAAAAAACACTCTTTGATTTTATTGAATCGAGGTGTTCTGTGTAGATTGAATTTATACAGAAAGAGACAGACAACCTGAAAGACAAATATATAGAGAGATAACAGAAAAAGTCTGATAATAAGGAAGGTAGATAATACATTTAAAACTATAAATCCTTTCAGTTATGGAAATATATTAAAATTGTTCTACAATGTCTTTAAAATTTAACCTCTGAAACAACAAACCTTCTGGAGTCCTTCTTTATCAGCGAACAACAAATGCTCAAGTTGCTTTAAAAAATTAAACTTCACAGACATCTAACCTTGAGCAGGAACTAATTGATTAAATCTGAATCCATCTGAATAACACCAACTCACTTATACAATCCCAGTACTTTTTTTTTTTTTTTTTTTTTTTTTTTTTTTTTTTTTTTTTTTTTTTAATCCATAGGTATAACAGTTTTTAAAGTATGGCTTTTAAGGCCACGTCGGCATTGGAAAAAAAATCTGGCATGTTTCAGAGCTCAGGGAGCATTACAGGAGAACTATTTTGTATGTCTTTGTTGAACTAAGACATTATGTTTTTTAAAAAAAGTTAAAGTAGGAACCGAATTGCTCTAAACAATACAGCTACCTGTCGTAGAGACTCAGTAAAAAAAAAAAAAAAAAAATTGCCATAAGAAAAGATTTATTTTTCATTCTATATTTAAATAATCTACTTTTCTGAACATATAAATCTAATGTCAGTTTTCTGTGTTCTGTGCAAGAGACTGATCAGTTTATGTCTGTTTTGGTTCTGGACAAACAATATGCATCTGTTGCAAGTTCATTTGAATAACGATGCATCTATAGCCTGATGAAACACTAATAGACACAGTGTAGCCATACTACACAGGCACACTAATATGTTTGCTAAGCTGATCAATAAGAAGATTGATCAGTCTTTTGCTTGGCCAAGTTAATCATGCTATTGATCAGCTTAGCAAACACATTGCTTTCCTTGTGCACTATTGCTATAAAGGCTCTTTTCCCCACCCCCATCAACTGGACATCAGGAGATTTCAGAAAATGAAATATAACAACAGTTTCTACAGCAAGTGGTCCTGTTACTTCAGTCTCACCTTCTGCAGTTAACTGTAACATTTTGCGATTAAGGTGTTTAGATTTCTTAACCTTCTCTTGCAAGTCTGAGTGTTGTTAAAAACCTGGGAAATATTCAGAATACTTTTTCTAAGGCATAAGACACTCAGTCCAGGCTCTGGATGTAATGAGGTCGTCTTTCTACATTAAATGTTTGAGATTTCCCCATCATATATGCATCTTATAAAAGCATCTCTCGCTTTAGAGGCTTTAGGCTTTCTTAAGGAAAATCATTTAATTGCAGAGAAAAGTCCAATACAATCAGTAGATATGGATCTTAAGGTATATTATTATCTCCAGTACTTGGAGATTGAACTTTGGAACTATACAGCAGGACATTCAATAGTCTCAAATTAGCATTCATGAGAATTTCATAGTTATATCCTTATATGTAGTGGCAAAAAAAGTCTCTTAAGTATGGAAATAAGTCTATTATGTTTAGGCTATACCTCACATTTTTTGTTTACTTTTGCAACTTGTTTTGAAAGCCTGAGTTTGTGCCAGTGTACCAGTGTTAACAAAATAGTTCTCAAGCACTTTTTACAGCTTGAAGCACATAGTAATTTATGGCTTTTTTTCCACACAAAGACCCATCAAATAGTGATAAAATAAATTCCCCACTGCAACGAAAAACCAGCATTGGAAATGGTTGATGTTTTCTGGTGTGTATCTTAACGCAGATAGCAAACAGAAAATAGGAAAACCAGATCTTAAATCCAGTATTCTCTGGTTTTAGTAAATATCTTTTGGACTAGAAGTGGGTGGCTCCAAGTACTCATGAATAAGATTTATTTATGGTGTACTGTCAAGGGCAGATGTCATTGGAAACATAGTATGTTAGAGCACATATTGAATTGATGGAAACTGGATTTACTCAACTGAAATATCTCTCATACAGTTCTTCTTAGATAATAGCAGAGCACAGCTCTATACCTCCATACCTCCACTCTTTGGGACATGAGACATCAGAAAATATGTAAAACATCTTATTTTTTTTTTTTTTTTTTTTTTTTTTTTTTTTTTTTTTTTTTTGAGAGGTCAGAATGTGGGGTCGGAATGTGGCACTTTTTTCAGAAGATTGCTGAAGTTCTACAGCACAAGTAAGCTGGTGAGAAGTTAACAGTTGTAGGAAAAGATGCTATGGTACAGTCTATTTTTCCAGGTTGAGTATTAACTAGAAATTAAACCTTAGATAGAATCTGCATTACATGAAGCTGGGTGATAGGAGTCTCCTCCCAAAATTTCTAAACCGTAAGCAGACTCAACATGAATAGAGAAACTTGAAAATCACCCAAGTAATGCAACCTCCCACTAATTCATGGTGTAAATACTTACTTGCTTTCAGATTCTGTTGTGTGGTCTCTTCACAGTCCCAGAAGACCTAAAAGGTCCTGTTAACTGATTGATTTATGGTTAGTTTAACACTGTTTTGTGTAAGATTTCATAACTAGACTTGGAGATTTCAACCTAAGAGAAGTTATTTCTTAAAGACCTAGTGTACCTATCAGGATGTAAAATTCTCAATATAGCGTCAATTTACATTTTGGAGAGCTCATTTTCACAACCACATGATTAGAAATAGAAACAAAATTTTTCAAAACTGTTGTCACATTTTCAAAATTTGAAAATATCCTATAAAATATTGAACTTAAAAGTCTGGAAGGTCCACATCTCCAATGAGTATCAGCTAAAATACTAGCTGCTTGGCATTGTAGACGACTCAGTCAAAGTGTCTTTGGTTGGCAAACAAAAAGGAAGACCTTGTAGCCACTAGCAATTGTAAAAATGCCAGTCTAAATTAATTAAAGTCAAAGCCTGACTTCTGATTTAGTAGGTGCCACCAAGCTATTGTGGGTAAATTTTGCTTATATGAGGGTGATCACTGAGTCTCTAAGATCAAGGAGTTTTTTTAGGGGTAGGTTGATTATCTGATTTTTCTATATATTAAAGAGATGAGACTAAAATCCCTGGAAACACAATCTTGTATCCAGACTTTGGAAAAGACAGAGTTCTCTCATTGCCCTGTTTATGCACCTGAACTTAAAAGATGGAAGAGTTTCATCTGTATTTGCACAACAGAAAAAGTGATGAATGAACAACAGCTAAAGTGAATATTTTCACAGAAACAAGTTTTTTATAACCTGAAAGAAAATAAATTGCTAATCTCAAATCTGCATTTTTAATCTTCTAGTATTTTAAACAGGAAGTCTTTGTGGGTTGTTCAGTGTATTGTATATGGTTTGGGCACAGAACAAGAAATGGCTGCTTTAGTCTGGCTGACACATAGGGATGACTTTTAAATACACCTTCTGCAAACGTGGTGTTTCTTCTTATTTCTTCTTGCACTGTGCAGTTGGCTCTGTGGCATCTCTGTCAAAAACATGGAGGGTCCAGGACTACAAAGAAGGTCATTTGTAATGAGGAGAGAAGGTGGAGTGGAAGTTGTGGGTCTCATACTGGCATTGCCAGTATCTACAGCTTAGAGAAAGAAGGGTCATACTGCCGCAGGGCCCTGACTGTAAATGGTGCTTCTATTGCTTTAAAGACTACATAATTTCATTCCACTTAAGTCAGCAGACTAGGAATATGTGTAATGATCTTCCCCTCACCCTCCAGGGTCTGAGCAAGAACGGTTCCAAGACCAAGTTTTCTGGCTTCCATAAAGATTTCAAACGAAGAGTTTAAATCTGTGTGCAGGAATATTGAAAATGCTATTAATGCTTGTTTGAGCTTTAGGAATGCCCTTTGACATCCTCCATCACTATTCCAAGCAAGTAGTCCAGTATTTCAACTTAAATAACTGAAACCAATTCTTACTTTACAGGAAGTCTGAAGAGATAGTTTTAACACTACCTTGCCCAAATAAAACAAAGTTAAGCAGTCCAAATTAAAGAATACCTCATCACAACACTCCTGATTTTTTGTTTTGTTTTGCAGTGGGGGTGTGTGTGTGTGAGCAACAGGAATGTCTCTATGTTCTTTTAATTTTTGCAGATTTAGTGAGGTTTTTCTGCCATCTCTACTTATTTTTAGAAATCTGGGACTCTGTCTCCACAATGTCTTTGATGGAAAATTTAAATATTATGTTTTTTTCACTTCTCTTTTGTAAAATATCGATACTTTATGCTGAATCTAAGATATCCCTGGAGGACAAGGAAAAGGCTGGGAAGAGAGAGAGAACTCAACATTTCCTGGGTGGAGGATGAATTTTGATCTGCCTTATTTTTACCTTTGGAAACATGCTCATTTATAAGGATGAAGGCTTCCATCTTTGAAATTCAACAATGTATAGGAAGCTGTTGTTGAATAAGTATGTTTTGTTTTAGGGATAAAACCAGCAGCAACAATGTTCTACTACTGTCTGAAAGCCTTCTGAAACATTTAATGAGATACAACTTATTTTGTGCAACTTTCAGGTCTTTATCATTCACTAAAGACAAATTTCACCTCCAGGTCCGAAAATCAGGAATACCTCTGTGGAGCAGCAAATGAGAGGTACATGAACTCAGGCTCTTAAACTGAGAATAAAATTTGAAGTATTGTAATGATGTTTGTTCACTGCATACTGTGTGCCAGTAACTCACATCTCCAGGGACACAAATACTGGGATGCAGTAACCAAGCCGGGGCTTGATGAGAAAGGCCATTTACCCAGTGTTGTACCCCTGGATTTATACTACTTTCTGATCTGCACAGAAGTGAATACAGAGACAATAAAGTGCTCTATTTTTTAGCAGGCATTTAAAAAAACACAACCCAAAACCACTCTAAGTCACACTATTTAATTAGAAGCCACACCTTTTTCCCCTGCAAAAAGTCTAGAGAAGCTTGTTATGCTTGATGTAAACTTTAGCTTCTGAAGCACAATATGATGAGCCAGCTGCACAAGATGACTGCACACTTTGAGTTAAGCTGTCATGTAAATATGCACCAGAAAGAAGGATCTAATTTTTAAAAAAAATTGTCTCCGATCTCAGTGGTTGTTAATTGCTCCTGATTATCTCACTACTGAAACCTAAAGATGACAGCTAAAATGTGTGTCTCAACTAATAAAACACCTGATCATTCTAGCAAATAGCACACCTATGTAATGGATTTTCACATAGTTTCTGGATTTTGTGTGGTATGCAGCAAGGCAGCTGATAGCATAGATTTATATTGTTAAAAAAAGGATGCAGGTTCTCTCTTGTTTAAATTTCTTGGTCCTCCCCTCAAAAGGGGAAAGCAGTGAGGAAGAACTAGAAAGGAAAAAAAAAAACACACCATGATCCTCTTAAAAAAAAAAAAAAAAAAATCCACAGATTTCTCAGTCACACCCAGGAATAGGTCATCTTGGAAGTTTGAGTACTCTCTAAGCAGCAATACAGAATAAGTGAGAAACGATTAAGAGAAAAGCCAGCCTACATCTTTCGTGATGAAGACTTCTATAATATTGAACAGCTTCCATTCTGGCAATACGTACATTTCATAGGAACATCGAAAATAAAAACACCAATTTTAAACTTAAAAAAATATATTCGACAAGGGGATGTGTGTTTATACAGGACATCTGTCATGATCTATTTTATGTTATATTCAATACATGAACATGTGTGCAGAGTATGCCATGGTTTTATTACATACATTTGTGATTTTGAAAAAAAAGAGCATGTCAAGGACAGAAACTTTGCTGAGAAACATTAAAAAGAGAGGAAAAAATGGAAATGGAAACTGTAAACTGTTTAAAATATTTTTTGCTTATTAAAAAGTTTGCATATTCTTCAGTAATTATAATTGAAGAAATCAGTTTCATTGCTTAAAGACACAAAGTAGCATAGAAGAAAAAAGGCAGCAGTAAAAATTGTAGATTTATTACTACACACAATATGGCAAACAAAAGAAAAAAAAAGGAAAGGAATCAAAGACAATAAGGAAAGCAGAAACACTCATTCAAGGACTAACAGAACAGTGAAAACATTTAAAATATATGAAGAATTAAAAGACTTGTACAATGATAATTCAGTCCTATTTGTCTTACAACATTACTGAGAAAAGTGGAAAGGTATTACCTGATATTTCCCCCTGTACTAAAGAGTGATGGAAGCTTAGTCATTCAGGTTTTGGGTTGTGGCTTCTGGTAGAATGAAGCAGAGAAACGTCACAAAGCCTCTGCTTAGTGCATGGAGTTCAAGCTACTCAAAACAAGTGGCTGTGTAATTCCTATCTTTTCTTCCTGTTCAGTTAGATGGGATACCGTCCCATGTATCTCCCTTGCAAACCAGCCAATGAACAAGAGACAGCCTCAAATTCTGGGAAAAACCAGTAGCATCACAAAGAATATTTTTGCCACTCAGTTTTGTTGTCTTATATAACTCATTCATGGCTCGCCTATTCATTAATAACATAGTTATCCCACAATGCATGCTAATAATAAGAACTTATCTATCCCATACCACAACATTTTGTCTGTATATGAACATCAGCTTCAAATAATTTCAAGAGAAACAGGGTAATAGAATAAAAATAATTGGGTGATGGGGTTTTTTTTAATTAACATATTCATTTTCCAGAAACAATTTAATCAGCAAACAAATAATAGGTTTGAATTAAACTCAAAAATTAAAAAAAAAACAACCAACCAACCAACCAAACACCTTTCTGGTTAATTGTGACCATCTCTAAAAATATTCCAGACAATATGAGGAAGCAATTTGGGGGATGATTGCCAAGAGTTGTATACTATGTAAAATAATCTATTATTTTTCATAAATTTGGCAAAAGAATACTTCATGTCATTGAACAGATTTTAGGAAGAAAGAAAATAATGCACATGGGAAAGATTTTGAAGAAAAGTTTACTATCACAATATGAAAGAAATTGCTAATAGCATCATATATGAATTATGCGCTGGTAAAGAGTGGGGAAATGCATACTATTGTAATGAAAGTCATAGAAAATAGTTTTATTACATTGAAAAACATTCAAAAAATGACAGACTACAAATGTAAGAACGGCAAGTTAGGAATTTTCCAGAAGTACTGAAACTTTGAATTGTATGAGAAGACTTTTTTGACTTTTTTTAAATTTTTTTTTTTTTTTTTTTTTTTTTTTTTTTTTTTTTTTAACAGCAGCGCAGATAATGGTAAAGCAGTCAGAGACTGAGAAAAATTGTGACAAAAATCTAAGCAACCTCTCCATATTAGTAATGCATGTTCGAGCATCTTGCAAAACTGTGGAAGTAATAATTTAATGCGAGAGAAAGTTATTGTACTTAAATCTACAAAAAATTAATTAACTGAACACAACATGTCCATAAGGTTTCTTAAATTAACATGGAAAATAATTGTATTTTTTAAATATTTAAAATATATAAAAATGATCAGGAAATAATTCTGGATATTTCATAAAAGAATAATAGAGTTTCTAATGTTAATAGTTATTCTAAAGAGAAACATGTGATGTGTTTCTAAGAAATCTTTGCTATCTGTTTCCAAACATATTTACAGTTTCAGTGTTTTATGTACTACTTTGAAGAAATCAATTAAAAACTTTAAACATCTTTATGCTTTCTTTTGCTTGACACAAACAATAATTGTTTTTTAAGTGAAGTATTTCAGCTTCATATAAGATTGGCTCTACAGACAGGAGTAGCTGTAAGTCACACCATTAAGTTCTTAGAATACTTAGAAAGGTTTTAAAAAATGGTTCTAATCAATTATACTTCCAGAATATTACACAAATATTTTGTGGGAATAGCACATATTTTTTTTTTTTTTTTTTTTTTTTTTTTTTTTTTTTTTTTTTTATTCTGGAGATATTTAAGTTGAGGAAAGAGTCATTATTCATTTTAGATCAGAAAACGTTTCTCTATAGTTTTCCCTGGGATGTCTTCCGAGCAGCTGCAAAAGTGAATCCAGAGCAATATATTTTCAGAAGCTTTGGGAGAAGTATTGAAAACTATGCCATGAATTGTTAATGTTATATGTAATAAAGTATGTTTTAAATGACCAGAAACCAACTTTTCAAGAAGCTATCATATAGAAGTAACATTTTAATAACAAATTGTTGCAGTTTAAAACTTAGGTAGAATAAGGAATACATTGTAAAAACATTTATCACAAACTGCCACAAATGGAAAAAAAAAAAAAATTGCTAGTCATTTGATGAGCTACAACAATGTTAAGCTGCGACAAAGATAAAAAGACATTAGGAGTTTAATATTTTATCTACTTTTAAAGTCTAATATTTCCATATTTCCCAGGCTAGTTACATTTCCTGAATTGGTCCAATATATTGACCAGCACCAGGAAAACCCAGAAAAAATTGCAAAAAAATTAGCTTGCACCCTTTTAGTTATTCTCATAGGTTCTCTTACTTGTTCAGCAAAGACTCACAGGGAAACATCCCCAAATTATACTCTTCTTGCAGTCATATTTTAACAAGGTGTTCATATATAACTTACAGCAAATTTCTTCTTGGACCTTCATTAATTTTTTTTTTTTTTAATTATTTCTCTTCCTCTTAGAAAAATCTGTATTTTGCAGTACTGCTGCTGCACCGCTTTCTTCTAGTCTCTCCCATTCTAAGCAAATTCTGGAAGGATTAGTGGTTAATTGCAATCAGCTGTAGAGATTCGCTTCCCATGTGACAATTTACTCTGTCACAATTTCCTGTGCAAAAACTCCCAGGCACAGGCAGGCAGGAGGTGTGAGTAATCCTTGTAGTGCCCGACAGAGTTTTTCACAGACTGTCCTCTTTGCTTATTCTGTTTTTCAGTAAAGCAACCACTAAAGGGACAGTTGAGGAATCATAGAAACTGCTGCCTCCTCTCAGATTCACCACACATAGCTCCCAGACAACTGCTCATCTTAACCTTCCACTTGTTTCTTCTGTGAAAACCATTTCCATCCTGCTGAAGCATTTTCTCTCAGAGTGTAAGGTACTCTGAGCTGTACAATGGGAGGGAAGTTACATCTGGCTATAGACCTTTTGACATCCTCCATGTAAAAGCCCTGGTTAGCTAAAAGAATAAGGCCATGCAAATTGTAACTTCTCTAGTTCTTTTTGTGGGAGGAAGACTTCTTTGTTTATCCTCTTATTGCCTGTTGGTTGAACACAATTGCAAGCATGTAATAATACATCTTCCTGGGCCTGAAAATATTAGATGTATTTATAAAGAATTAAAAGCTCATAAATTCTTTTAACTGAGTTTAAAAACTACCTTTGATGCAATATCTTAAATAGAATCTAGACATCATAAATAAAGAAAGCACCTCCACTCCATAAATCTAACTGTAAATATGCTGTTGAAACAAAAAAGACCAAGTGCAAATTAAAAATATTATTTTTTATTACTCTGTAAACTAGGTTTTTTTACTTTTGTCAGTGAAACTAAGGTGTCTCTTCACATTTCCTAAGGCTCAAAAAATACAAATGCAATTTTGAATAATAATTAAAATATCTGAAATTAGTGTATTTACAGTGACATATAGGTACCACTTCTACAGGGACTTTGCTCAAGTTTCACACATGTTAATAACTCTTGATTATATGCTTAGTTTATTTTTATCGAGTTCTTCTTCTGCAAGTGCATTTGTTTATAGTATGCATATAAACTGAGAGCAGAAATATCTTCTAGCAAGAAAATACAAGACTTTAATGACCTTGCATGCTCCAGTAGAAAGTGGCAAGTATGACTAGGAGTATCCATAGGAGATACTTGCAGTTTGTAGGAATAGGTTAAATTCCTTCCACATGGGTCATAAGAAAACAATCATAGCCTCATAACATTGAGTTTAAAGCCCAAAAGAGACTATTAAATCATCTAATATGACTTCTCATATGTCACATTCCTTTAAATTTCTTTCAGTTACACCTATAATGAGTGCTTAACAAAAACATATCTGCAAGAAAGACCTGAAGATATATGTTGGGTGGATCATTTACTACTTTTGTTAGTATGAGTCAGGAGGACACTTGGACTTTGAAATGCAGGTAGCCAGCTGTGAAGAGAGGAAAAACAAGAACACCACCAATAGTTACCTCTGCCAGGATTCTGTTTTATTCCTCCCACCAAAGCCATTATAGTCCTACTACATCACTTTACAATTAATTAACCTCAGTATTAAACGTTTCTGCCAAAGTTCTCATTTAAATTATTTCTGAAATTCAACTCACAGCCAGTCATTACTTTTTTTTTTTTTTTTTTTTTTTTTTTTTTTTTTTTTTTTTTTTTCTTCAGTATAAGGCTCTTCCAGACCTGTGAAATTTTCCTGATATTCCAAGTTTAATTGCAAATTAATATAATTAGACTATGAATGCAATAGGATTTTTTTTTTTTTAAACCCAAACACCTCTTGTGATCATGTTATTTAGGTTTGATTATTTAAAATACCTATTCCTGATAGATATATTTATTCATTAATGGATTAGAAAGTAGCTCAACATTAATACAGAATGTAAATGCAATTCCCTACTTGATTCCAAGTAGAGAATAAAATAATATTTATTGAACATTTGTTTGTTTTCTGCATCACTAGTGACACCACTACAAGTAAATGTTGGCAATTCACAAACTAAGGCTCCTGCTAGGAGTAGCGTAGTTCCTGTATCATGATTACTCAGTTATGGCAGCTAGGTACAGTCTAGAAATTCAAGGTACTCCCACAAAGGAGTTATCTGCAAATAGACAATGACAGAAGTAGTAATGGGATGGTAGGAAGTGACAAAGCACACATAATGTGTGCTTGAGTGATCTGTGAGCGCAGTTACGTCAATGCTCCTATCAAGAGCCGAGCAGTTCTGCTATTCCCAGGCTTCACCAGCTTTTGCCTCTACACAGAACCACTGTCTTTGGCCATAGATGTCAGATTGGCTTGGTTGATGGGGTAAACACCTCATGATTCTTTAATTTGATGATTGAATCTGACTGTATTGAAGTTGGCAAGCAGAAATTACAGTGCTGAGACTGAAGCATCACGTTCTCCCGTATTTACTACACAGGAATATGCTCAGGGCTATTGGCTAGAGCAGTTATCAAAGGAAGAGCTTTGCTAATTGCACAAACCAGGTTGGTGTGTTGGAGGACACAGATCAGACAAAACCAGAAGAACTGGCTGGTCATTAGGAGTGATATGCAACATCATGCATATATCTTCATGCCAATTACCTGGATTACTTGAATCAATAGTCAGAAGGATTCTGCTACACTAATTATGAATAATACAGGATAATATAACTATACCGGACATCTACAACAATGGCTCAGTTCCCTGTCATTCAGAAAAGGAAAGAGCAGCCAAATAGAATTTTCTGGAAAAAGAATATCTACATGAAGCTTTCTCTCATTTCACCACCTTGAAGGGTTATCTTTTTCTCCTGCCTACTGGAGTGACAAGGTCATGACCTACCAATAAGTAGGATGAATCCAGAATCCAGTATAGTATTTTAATAATGTAAAGAATGCACTTTTTTTGATAATTAGATTTACCTCTCAATTCTCATGCAACCTTTCTTTCATTTTTTGCTTTCACAGGTAATATCTACGTGTTAAGACAAGTTTAGGTCATGGTTTCTCGTTGTGTGAATATGGTGGACCAGCTAATCTGCAAAGCTGCGACAGGCTGTAGGCCTTAGGATGGTCTCAGAGTTTAAGATACTAATATTAAACATCTTGCTGAATGCATCAGCCCATATGTTTCATCAGAACTACTCACCACATAGGATGATGACAAAAAGAGAACAGAGTAAAAGCTATTAGTTGAGTAAGAGGAACCAAGTATGTTCTTATCCTTAAAAAGAGGAACAGCAGTAGCTAATGTGTTATGAGAACCGATAAAAGCAATTGGTGATCAGAGCTGATCTCATGTGAGAAATTTGCACTGGTGTCAGTATAGCCAGAAAAATAAGGGGACTAAGGTAATTTTTTTGCCCTCAGCAAAGAAAAGACAGCATAACAAAATGTTATTACAGTCATAACATCTTCCAGATTCTGCCTAAGAACAAAGTCCTTGTCCATATGATGAAGGATCACATGAAGTTAAAGGGCGGATTCAGAGAGAAGAAAGGCGCGTATGACCATTTAATAACAACCATCTGTAACATCACTGATAAAAGGAGAGCAGTGCAATCCTACATTGGTCATGTGTTCATCTTCTCAAAAATTTTGACACATCTGACTTGACCAGCTCTACGTTTCCAGATGTGGGAACTCTAAGAGATCTCATTGAACTCATCACAAGTTTCTGTCAACAGCAAGAGAGAAGAGTGTGAGCAGCAACACACTACAGCAACTAGTTTTCTATCAGCCAGAGGATGAGACAAGGATTTAGCATGTATGCAATATTTCTAGGATGAGTGTGGGAAAGATTTGGAAGAACAGAAATGACTGGGCCTGCTATTTTTTGACACTTCTAAAATAACTTCAGATGAACCAGCAAAATGACAGATTTTACTTCAATTACTTCTCCAATATAATGAAATTAAAGGCAGTAAAATAATATGCTAGTGTGATGCCGTGAAATGAAATTAAATGATCATGTTTGTTGCCTCATCAAAACAGGAGGCAGGCAAAAATCCCTATTAATGATCTAGTTGTTCACAGATTGAATGACTGTAATTATTAAGGACTGGAAACATTTTGTCAATGAAATTTCATTCATCATAGAATAGAATAGAATAGAATAGAATAGAATAGAATAGAATAGAATAGAATAGAATAGAATAGAATAGAATAGAATAGAATATTTTAATATGTATGTATAAATAAAAGATTAAGAATACTTCATTTTGTTATGGACTCCCTTACAAAAAATGTGAAAGATTTTGGCATCTTTAATTGCCCATGACTTTGACTTTTGAGTTTGTTTTGTTTTTGTTTTTGTTTTTGTTTTTTCCCAATCTGTTAATGGGTGTTAATCATGGGCAGTTAACTGCTGCTGACAGGACAAGAACTTCAGCATCTGAAATGTGAAATTGCTGTTGGGAATTCAAATCTAGTTACATCTCGATTTTACAAAATTTCTGTCATAGTGGCAAGGGAATAAATTGATTTGTCTTACTTTATTCTCACATTCATTCAAGTGGTCAAGGACTAATGGTAAAGAGGGATAATAACTGCATTTAGTGTGAGAGACCATGATCACCACCCAATGAAGACTTCTGGCATGATCTCTTTTCTCCCAGGTCCTCTGTCCTTCTTGGTGTGCATTCAATTTGAAGTAAAGTGCCTTCAGTGTGCTCTTCTTGCAAGATCATATGCTGCAGATGCCTACCTGTGTCATTCTCTGGGGGCATGGTGGCTTTCTATGTGGATATCTGCAGAAATTTCTTCACTCCTTTACCCAGCAGAGTTTGTTCTTGGAAGGGCTGGCTCTTGTGGGTGTCAGGAAAAAGTAAAAAACTTCCTTCCTTTAGGCATACCATGACATTCTTCACACAAGTTGATGGTAATAACTGCAGCATGTAGGGAAGGACATTACACATGCAGAGCCTGAAATGCAGGATAAAGCTGTGAGTTTAAAATCACTCTCTTCTGGTCCTCTTGTACTTCAGATATGAGTTTGAGGAGATGGTGCTACTACTTTCTGACTGTGGAACTTTTCTAGTAGTTCAGAGATTTTCCCAGATTACAGAATATATTAAATACTTCACTTAGCTCTCCCACCTGGGGTGGTAGAATTTTGCCTCTCACCTGTTTATATTCTTGACATATGGGAGCTGAAAAGCTAGAGGAGTGGGGTATAATTGAAAGTGCCTGAAGCTTCTATTGAAAAAATTACAGTATCAATCACCAGAATGCAGGTATTTTGTTGTGTTATTTTGCTTTGATTGTTGTTTTCTATACTGCATTGTGTAATGGTTTTGCTGATTTACAATTCTAAGAATTTAATGTAAAAGTGAGATTATCTACTATGAAATGTATCTAAAACTAGAGAATTAATTAATGAAGTATTTCAATTTATTCTACATCAAAATATTTTGTGGGTATGAAGTATATATGAATAAAATATGAAGTTTGAAAACTTCATTAAACAACATATTTTTTGTCTGTTCTCAAATTAAGAATAATTTTCCTCTGGTTACCTTTGAGGACTCATGGGATAACAGGGATGTCACTGATGGAATTTGAAAATTCACAGGAGTTATATTAAAACATTATATTATTTAATTGGCTAAACAATAAAAAGACACAGTACTGTGGAGGGTAAAATTTGTTTTCTACTTGAGGAACTATAATTTCCTGAGAAAAAGACATCATAAGTTTTCCACCTCTAGTGGCACACTTAACTACCAAAGCATGAATCCTGTGAGACAGACAAAAAATATTTTAAATTATATTTACTTTTTCTCTGATACAATATCTTATACTAGAAAATCCTATTGATCCAGTAGTATCTTCTTAGGGGGTAGCTGAAATCCCTATTCTCTACTCTAAATCATCCATTAACATTTATTTGGAAAATTGTTGCCTTGAAAAGATTCTTACCTGAGACAAAACTTGCGTAGTTCCATTTACAATGGATTAAATCAGACTCTTATTTTTTTTTGTTTTAACTAAATTGAAGAATGTTTTCTTTCTCTCACGTATTTTGAACTCTTTGGGTTTTGAACTTCAGTAGATGGGTGAATAAAATAAGTTCTTGTGAATATTGCCTAAATTTTAAAGACTCTACATTGAACAGTTAAACTGATGACCTGATATTTTTTCTTCAACATCTTGTTTTCCTGTGCTCTTTAGATGAGTTGAGGAATTTAAATAATCATAATGACAATATATATTTTCATTATTTTTTGCTCTGCACTACTAGGTTTCCCAGAAATCATCCATTTTTATTCTTCAATGGTAAAATTCAAATGTTATTTTTAGTCACACAGAATGCCTCTTCAATCCCCCAAAACACTTAAAAAAGCCAAATTTCGTGAAATTTTATTTTGATTTGTGAATCCCAAAGTATGATAATACGGCTATAG
This sequence comes from Athene cunicularia, assembly GCF_003259725.1. NCBI lineage: Eukaryota > Metazoa > Chordata > Aves > Strigiformes > Strigidae > Athene > Athene cunicularia. The sequence goes on along the minus strand of NW_020799095.1, from coordinate 86,142,392 downwards.
AATATGACTCAAAACAAGCAAAAAATCTACAAACCATTCTTTAGCTCAATAGAAAAATGTAGACACTCACTTCTATGTGTGCCACTGGGTACCACTTTTTTTTGTGTGTGTGTAAAAAGTAAAAATAATAGCAAGAAAAGGTAAAATACTAGCAGTTCAGAGAGTTGATCTGAACTATTTTTGAGGCTTGCCTGTTGAAAAATAGCTTGAACCCAGGTCTAACATAGGAGATTAGTAGGAGAGTTGCATAGTGCTCTTTTAAGAGGTATAACCTTTTGTCGGTTTACTAGTATTTGAGTTCTATGGTTTAGAACTCCATTGTGGTGGAAGATGTGGGACATCATTATGATGTGATGGGCTGGAGCAAGTCCTTGACTCAACAATTCTTTGTCAGCTTCTGAATACAAGTTTCAGAATCTCTCGTATGTCAAGTCTTGTTCATACAAGGCCTTCTAACCTCATGAGAAATATCAATGTATATTTTAAAGATTATCTTAAAATTGTAAACCCTGTAACACTGATACAAGTCTAAATATCATTTAAATAGTCTGATTTTTAGGTTAATGCAAAATTATTTTCCCTTTCTTTCTAAATATCTTGTTTTCTTTTTAAGAATTCAACAGCAATACTCTTTTTTTTTTTTTTTTTTTTTTTTTTTTTTTTTTTACTTGATCTTATTCTGTATATTGTTAAAAAATGAGGAAATTTCCTCTTTTTAGATAATATGGATGAAATCCATCTGCCTTTAGTTGGGCAACTAAAAATCAGATGCCTGTGTCTGAACTAGTCACTCAAGTCTCTTTTCATAGACAATAGAGAGAAACAAGTAATTTCTAAAGTGAGATCTTTTAAGAAAATTCAGATGAATTGACCTCTGATATAACATCAGAAAAAATGTAGGCAAATTAATTTTTAAGTTGAACATAAAAATCCAGATGTTCTTTTTATTTTGTATATTATTTTCTGTTCAGCTGCTACTAGTTTCACCCTGGACATCTTACTTCAGAATGAATCCTGCACTTATATCCTTAGCTTTAACTTTCAGAAAGTTTTATTTCAAGATAAGACTTCAGATAAGAATTATATTTCCAATGTCATCCCTGCCTTCCAACTCTTTGTCCAGTTAAATTGGACTCTAAAAATCATAAAAACCACTTAACTGAAAGTACAAACAGATTGGGTTGCATAGATGTGTCTGGTCTTGGTTGGATGAATTGCACATTTTATGCCATACATCTGATCCAAACCCTTCATTCTGTGACTAGCAAATGAAAAGGAGTGGCTACCACAAACATGTCAGTGCTTCTGAGCATGGGACTCTCTTAGGTCTGACTTATGAGTAGCACAAGGAAGAAACCAAACCAAGAAATTACAAGCATATACTCCACACTTATAATATAGCTGTCAGTTCTCAACACCTAATTAGTGGTCTGAGATCCAATAATTTTTTTCAACAATACTTTCTCTAGTCCCTGCAAGGTAAAAACTATCACTTTATGAGAGTGTGATATTGTCAAAAATCTGAAGCTGTTCATGTACTTCATAAGAAATTTTTTGTCTGCTTGCCTCAAAATACTGACAGCAACAGCTTTCAGGACTAACAAAGCACAGTATTAGGCTTAGTTGTTTCATCAGAAAATAATAAAGATTGTTATTGTGAAAAAGTAACCCACTCCAGGTTTATGCAAGTTTTTAGAGCATCTACTTCTTGCACAATGCTGTGCATAACCTACTTAAGACATGCAGTTCTCATGAAACCAAATGTCCAGGACACAAGTGAAGGGAAAAATTGCCATTTGTGTCACTCTTATGGTTGCTTTCAAGAAAACTTGAATCTCAGCAACAGAAAGGCACTGCCCTACTGTTGTTTTAAACTTTCTTTGATTAAGGAATGCCATCTTTTCAGATTTCAGCAGATCTTACCATATTTTTCACATGACCAATGATAAATTTGAGACTAAATGTAAGTCTTTACATTTAACCGGTTGGGTTGATCTCCTTTTCCACCAGTAATGTGAAATTTAAAAATTAAGAAAGGTTTTAAACTATTACTGCTTAGAACAGTAACAAAGTTGATATATTGTTATACTGTTTGCAAAGAAAAAAGAATTACGGTAGTTGGAAAATAGCTAGGAAAAGTCCAACAACAGTGGATAAAACTGTTCAGTCTGAGGTCTTTGTAATATATTCAAAGTCTATTCCCAAAAGACTGAGGCCTACTCTGAGCTAAAAATTGCTTCTAGGCAATAGTATCAGCTTGGAAGAAAATTTTAAAATTATCTCCGTTGTAGACTTGTTTCTTCAGTCACTTGCTTGTTAGTGTTCTTTGCAGGGTACGTGCATTGGTTTCCTCTCAGAAAACCTTCAGTATTGAATGAGAGAATGATGTTGTGAGTCAGAATAACCAACACAGTGATTTGAAAATTTTCAGATAAAGTGATGATCCTACTATAGCTTTGGCTAAACCTTGTGTTTCTTTTGTTGTGTGACTACTAGAGAAACTGCTCTTGAAAATGTTTTAACATACTTTTGCTGCTTGACCATCAGATCTGAGGTCTTCTTCTCCTATAAGTGTCAAGATCAGTCTTTCAGTGTGGCCAAGGAGTCAAAAGTTTCTCTGCCAGTGTCTATGCTGACTTCTAAGTAACTGTTTGAATGGTGGTCAGAGCAATAATATTTCCTGAAGGCTGGCTGTGATTATATACTTTAAAAAAATAAATTTCAGTAGTCTAAGTGAATGAGGATAACAAAAGTGTTTTATTGTAGATAATAGTAGAAGCATGTGACCTTTTGCTCTGGATAAAGTGTGCTGCACCTTGGCTCTTGACTTGGTACTTTGAGCACATTCCATCCACAAAGCAACATAAATTTATGGCACAAATGAAACAAAGAAACATGATCAATGTGTTCTCTCCACTCTGCTTCAACTGGAAGAGAAGAAGGAACATTAATAAAAATGGTGGAATTAGTCTTACGTGGGCTGTTGTGGTATTCTGTATTATTTATGGCATGTTATTTCCTGGCATTATATAGAGTCAGCTAGAGCTTGTAAAACACAGCAGAAACAGAACTCTTCACACTAAAGGAAGTTCTGACTCTTCTGATGTGTCCAATATTTGAGCTAATCTAATATGCATCTCAGAAATCTTAAAATCTCTTTCACTTGCATGTAGACTTTCTCACATGTTACTGGAACCATCCCAAACCTGGGAATTTTCTCCATTTCCTTGAATATCTCTTTGGAAGTTCGACAGTTTGCCTCAGAATGGAAAGGCCATTCATATCCTTCTAAACTTTGTGAGCAGAAGAATATTTGTGAATGTAGGATGGAGTTTATATTCATAGCAATGTTTGAAAGCCATTGACAAAATTTATATTTTGAGGCTTGATAATATTTTTTATTTTCTATGTTCAAACTGCAAATACATTTTTATAATCGTGTAAAATTAATATAATTATAATTTAGACTCCATTGTTAGAAGAGAGAATCATTCTGATCACTGCTTGTTTTGGTGTCAAGCAGTCATGTTTATTACAGTGGAGGATTTAAAAATAAATGCAACTATTCTATAGCATTCCCAACTTGGACTAGATTAACTATAAATTCTCTAATTAACATTTCAAACTTGTGTTTATTTTTCTGTTTCAAAACCAAATCTTGATTCCAAATTTTTAGTACAATAAATGAGTACCAAGGACTTCAAACACAAACTGCATTAGCCACATATAGCTCATCAGATTAAAAATTAAGTGAATTACACTGCTGAAAGTGTCAACACAGATGCAGTGCCTTTGAATTCGAAAGTAATTCCTCTTGATGTCATCAGTGTTGCAAGAAGGTGAATTTCTTACAAACAAAAACTAAATCATAGCAAAACAGATTTACTTGTATATAAACTTGTATATATTTGTCTCTAGGCAGATTGACATTGCAAAACATTACAGGTAATGTTAATCAAAATGACAGTTTTATATATAGTAAGAGTAACTAAACTTTAGCAATATTGAGTCTAATTGACTCACAGAGAATTTAGATGGCAACTTTTTTCTTTCTTTATCATTCTGCCCCTTCTTGATGATGACTTAAGTGGTGCCTCTATGAGCATTTTCTTCACATTATAGAAAATAGTCACAATCTAGATGTTCCATGACAGTAGAAGCAAGTGTGAAGAGCATGGTTCTCAGTGTAAACTATGTGATACAGTGTCAGGGTCTCAGTGTAAAAATATTTTAAAAATATATTTATAGTTACAGTTATCAATTATCCTGTATTCTTTTCCATATCTTCTCTGAAACAAGGTTTGGAGCAGTGTCCCACTATCTGACCAAGTTTCTCAACCATCAAAGTTTTTTCCTCTTAACTGCATGGACATCAGCCTCACTGATCTTTGAAGGATTAAACATCATGCAAAAGAAAACTCATTTGCATAAATACCCTTTGTTCTTTCTCTTATCTGTAGTTTCCACAGAGAATTGTCCTGGCTAGCAAACCACTTTCCCTGATTCAAAAGGGTGAGAAAGTGGGACAAGACTAGGAAATACAGGAATTAGTAGAAGAAAGGAAGAAGTGATTAAAAAAAGAAAAAAAAAAAAAAAGAAAGGACAGAAAAAGAAAATAATACAATGAAACTAAGATTCAGTAAAGCAAGAGAAGGAAAAAAAAGGGGGAAATGGGTGGAACTGATATTGACTGATGATTGAAAAGTAAAATATTATGCTATGAAATACAGGCTCTTATTCCACTGTTGGAGATGATATGGCTGTGACAAACATACCAAACATGACAAATATTTGCAGAACTAAAAAGTAGATTTCATCCTCAGAAAAATTGTAATGAAAATGTGGAATTCAACAGAATTCATTAATATTATAGTAAAGTTACTTTTATAATTTTGATGTCTTTTTGTTGGCACAAAAGAATAAAATAAAACTATTTCATCCACAAAGGCACCTCTACTTGGCAGCACACTACTTCAATTCTATAGCAACAGTCTCTGGTTTATGTTACGAATGTTATGGATGCTGAAGACATTGACATATCTGTAAGAAGTGGAGTCTAAAAAAGAGTGGGTTTGTTGAATTAAATATGAAAAGGAATAATGCAGTCAGTACAGAATTCCTTGCCTTATTTATTTTTGTATGGAGTTCAATACAAATCTCAACTAATATGTTTTTCACTGATCAGCTTTATGGGTTTCAATTTTTGTTGTGTTACAGAATATTCTAATGACACCATATGACTATGAATCATACCAGCAAAACCCAAAGTACTACACAAAGAATCAGGAAAACTGCACTGAAGGGCTACATGCTTGGTTCAAGCTTGTCATCTTTACAGAGTCTTCTTTGAAACAGTAGTATCTAATAGGGTAGCTACTTCTGCTGGCTTCAGGTTGGCCAGAATGCAGAATCATAATAAAGTAATTTCAGCCTCTTAGGGTAAGGGAGTAAAGACTGAAAGAGAATCTTCACTCTTGTGTTCCCTTCCTATTTCCAGTCCAGCAGCTGTTGCTGGATTACCAGCCTCTCATTGATCCCACAGTACCTCATGATACATCAGGAAAAGGCGGATAATTTTCCATCATCCCTCACATCTCACATTGGCTATGGGTCTGTCTTCTGTTGCAAGCAGGGACCCTGCTCCTTTCAGAATCCCCCAGCATATTCAAGTGCTTCAGATTCCTTACTTGCTTTGCCTCTGCTGTCCCCATCCTACCTGCCTGGAACTTCTCCCAGATTCACACTCCTAGGTTTCTCTGTTGGGGTTTCCCTAATGTAACATAAAACAACTAGAACAGAGGAAACAGACATGTTTCTCTATTATTATATTCCTCCTTCCGCACATCCACATTCTTTCAAACAAAATCTTACACAGGACATACAAGCAGAAATGTGGATACCAAAGAATCTCCATCACAGTGGGCAGACTATATATACTTAGACCTTCATTCAAAGTCTGAGTCTACTGATTGGAGGAACTTGTCTGACCTCCTTTTGGTAGGCTTCAAAATGTTGATATTTAGGCTTCAAAATGTTGATATTTATAAACAGTAATTTATGAACAACATTGTCTGTTTACTGGATGTGTAAAGTTGTGCTCTTTATAAAGAATTTATCTTACAGGGTTGAACACTGATTACTTATTTTTAAGATTCTAAAAAAAAAAAAAATAAATCTAAGAAATGTAATCCATATAATTAAACCATCAACATTTTGTAAAAGCTATTCAATAGAGCTTGTATATATCTGAAAGTTTGTTGTAATTTCTGAAAACAAAACAAAAATATCTGTAGAAAAACTCAGGTTGTTTGAATATTTTTGTTTGGTTTTGTGGGTGCTGATCACATTCCCTGTAGAAACTTAAGAATCAGTCAGAATTCATGTTTTAAGTTTGTCAGTTAAAATTTCAGCAACCAGAAAGGGTGCATTTCAGTTTTTGTTGTTTTGTTTTGTTTCGTTTTGTTTTGTTTTGTTTTGTTTTGTTTTGTTTTGTTTTGTTTTTCCTGAGGTAGGTATTGGTGTGGTTGGTTGGTTTGTTTGGTTGTTTTATCCCAGCATGACATGAGATCACTGCCAATTGGAAGAACAACTACAAAATTATCTTCATCATCAGCCTGATAACTGCATTACTATAATACATGTCCTTCCATTGTCCCTAATTTTCCTGTCTTTTATAAATAGGAGTGCTATATAAAGAAATTTAATAGTATCTGATACTGGGGTGAGGGATGAAATCTTTCCTCACTATTCTCTAACTGATCATTTCAAGTCACAGGTTTGCAGAAGAACTATCAAAAATTTGGAAATCAGTTCTGAAATTCACTGTAGACTTGATTGACAGTCCCTCTCAAGGGAATTAGCATTTCCCCTGCATCCAGAGGTATTCCCCTCCACAGAAGGAAGATGCCAGGACTATTTTTCTTATTAAAGAATTACCATGGATCTCATTGGGATGAACTGAGAAACTAAGTTTTGTGTTCACTAGGGACCATATGCATACTGCTAGGCTAAAAGCAAGAAATGCAGAAAAGGCAGGGTGTCTTGTAATGAGTTATATCCCACAAAGGGAGTAAAAAAATGTTAAAGAATACAAGCATTTTGTGGTTAGCTTCTTGCCCACATTAAACATGGGTGATTCATACAAATATCATTAATGCTGAAGTTGGACTTAAACTGTCACAGATGATGACCGTGTTTCATTCTTTCTTATGAAATCAGTGAAAAACACACAATCTTCCTCATTCAGAGGCAGTCAGGGAAGGAGAGCAAACTGTTAATGGCCAGTTTCAGGCTAAAATGAAATGATATAAATTTCCATAGTAGTTCAAAATGTATGTGATCACAATCAGTGGCTCACAAATTAACAGCTTGATAAACCATGACATAGTAATGGCCATGAGATTATCATGACAGTTAGAAGCAAATCTATATTACACTTCTAGAGAGACAGAGCTACTAGTTGAGACTGAGAAAAGAGAGAACACACCTGAATATTTCTGTACTCAGAGTAAGTCCCACAAATAAGAATGAAGTTAAACCAAATCCTTACATATAGAAGGCCGTTAGGAAAAAAACTAATCATAGAGCCGGTGAGGGGTGTTACAACACTTTAAAAAAATGGTATCTATGCTTTTTTTTGCCTTATAGACTAATCTATAAATTTCAGAGAAAATAAATAGAAAGAGATCATTGTCCTTCATCATGTCTCTCCTCACTTATGCTACCTATGTACACATGTACATGTACACTTGTGCTACCTATGTAGCTATGTACTTCAGTGCTGACAAAGCTGAGGTGCTTTCGTTGTTTCTTTTCATGATGTTAGTTATAGCTAGTGCTGCTTTTCATTCAGTCTGGTTTTTAATACTTTTTCTTCTATTCACACTGTAAGGTCTTTGGGACTGAAACCATTCTTTTGTTAGAATATATTTATGCTATAATCATGTAGTTTAGGTATACCATATATTCACCTTAACTATATCACATATCCTTGCTGTAACTGTATTTCCATTATATCAACACATAACGTCTCTTAAACTGGGTCCCTCATGTATGAATAGGGATTCAAAAGCTTCCAACTATACAACTAATAGTCATAGAAAGAATGGGAGAAAAGCAGAGAGAAAAATGCGTCTTGCATACATTAGCTGACACATTTCTAAGATATACTATATCGTATTTGTCCATATTCAAAGACTGTTCAGTTTATGACAGTTATGAAATCTGAAAATATTTTATGATTTTACATTTTGTTGATGAGTCTGGGATCTTCTGGAGGAAAATGACTGAGCTTTTTCACTTGTGTTTGTGCTTAATATACAGGAAGAAAAAAAAAAAAAAAAGGTCTTGGTGATAAAGATTTTTAATGAAACAACCAGTTTCTGTACTAAAGTGACATGGAAAAACTTTTGTTGCACTGAAAAACTATCATTTAGGCTGATCTAGAGATCAGAACTGTAAAAAATCTCTCCTATTCCAGGACCTATTAGATTTCTAGGGGCACTTCATAAAGCCACTAAGGACTAACTAGTGCAGCTCAACATTTAGGAAGCTCCAGAGATCTAAATGCATTGTAACCCAAATCAGCAATGAAAAAGCTGAGTAAAGAGCAAAAACTGAGTAAAGAGCAACAAATCTCATCTGAAGCACTGTTGGCTGTACAATGTTACTGAACGGAATGTTGCAAACAAAAACTCCATCACCTGAGCCTTGGGGAAGCTGATCTCCAAGGTCAGCTCACCTACTAACTGAGGCTTAAAAGGTGTTAATATCAGAGAAAACTGTGACCTTTAGGCATATGAAAGGCATAACAAAACCTGCTGTTGCATCACTGGGAGGCCTATTCCCAGTTAGTCATAATCAACTGAACCTGTGTATTGATGCAGAGTTTACCCGCCCTTCAAGGTCTTAATATAGCTTCCTCTACCCAGCTAGGAACAAATCTGATGTTTCTTTTATTACTAGTTCCTGAAACAAGACTCCTGTAGCATCACAAAGAGATGAACTCTATAGAGTCAAGGGTCAGTTTATAAACTTATTAAAGCAGACACCTTCAGACAGTGAACCAACATGAAGTCAATCCTGGGATAGTTCCCCCAATAGAAGATGGAGCAGAAAATATTATTATATCCTTGCTTTGTTCTTTGACAAACAAGGAGGAAGACCAAGGCCCACCAAGGCCAGGTCATTCTAGACTAGGTATTAAAACCAGTTCTAAAAAGAACCCCAGAAGAGTCATTGTAGTGGGTGACTCCATTCTGAGGGGTGTTGAAGGCCCCGTATGCAGACCACACCCATTTCATAGGGAAGTCTGCTGCCTCCCTGGGGCCCACGTCATGGACCTCATGGCAAAACTGCTCGCTCTATTGAGACCCAAGGACTACTACCCTCTCTTGGTTTTTCAGATAGGTAGTGACGACATTACCAGGAGAAGTCCCAAAGAAATGAAGACAGATTTTAGGTCCTTGGGAAACTGATTAAAGGGTCGGGGGCACAAATTGTGTTCTCCTCCATCCCTTCATTTGGGGGGATGGATGAAGAATACGGGAGAAATCAACAGATTAATTTGTGGCTCCAAGACTGGTGTTACTGTCAGGGCTTTGGATTTTTCAATCACAGATTAGTGTACAGGATGCCAGACCTTTTGGCATTAGATGGGATGCACCTGTCCGGAGGGGGAAGAGGATCTTGAGGCAGGAGTTAGCTGGGCTCATTGACAGAGCTTTAAACTAGATTTGAAGGGGGCAAAACACCAGCCCATCTGAAGAGCATGCATACCAATGCACACAGCAGGGGTAGCAAACAGGAGGAGCTTGAAGCCAAGATGGTACAGGAAAATTAAAAGTAGTGGGTATTACGGAAACATGGTGGGATGTCTCCCACAACTGGAGTGTGCCAGCTGATGGCTACAAGCTCTTTAGGAGGGACAGACAGGGAAGGAGAGGTGGTGGGGTGGCTCTGTATGCTAAGGACTGTTATGATTGCTTTGAGTACAAATATAGTGAAGACAGGATGGAGAGTCTTTGCGTTAGAATCAGGGGGAAGGCCAACAGGGCAGATGTTGTAGTAGGAGTCTACTATAGGCCAGCCAACCAGGACAGAGAGGTGGATGAAATATTCTATAGGCATTTAGGAGAAATCTCACGATTGCTTGCCCTTGTTCTTGTGGGAGACTTTAACTTCCCAGACGTCTGCTGGAAATACAACACAGCAGAGTGGGACCAGTCCTGGAGATTCCTGGAATGTGTGGGAGACAACTTCCTGACACAGCTGGTGAGAGAACTGACCAGAGAAGGTGCCCTGCTGGATCTCCTCTCTGTGAACAGAGAAGGACTGGTGGATGATGTGCCAGTTGGAGGCTGACTAGGGCACAGCGATCATGAAATACTAGAGTTGTCTATTCTTAGAGAGGCCAGGAGAGAGATAAGCAGGACTGACATCCTGGACTTCCAAAGGGCTGACTTTGTCTTGTTTGGGCACCTGCTTGAAAGGATCCTCTGGGAGACTCTCCTGAAGGGTACAGGGGTCCTGGAAGGCTGGACATTAAGATTGCCTTAAGAAGGAAGTCCTCAGGAGCAGGCGGTTCCCAGGTGCTGTAAGAGAAGCTGATGCCAGAGAAGACCACCCTGGCTGAACAGGGAGCTTCGGCTGCAACTCAGGGAGAAAAGGAGTTTACAGCCTTTGGAAGAAGGGGCTAGTGAGTCACAATGATTACAGAGAGGCTGTGAGGCTATGCAGGGTGGAAATCAGGAGGTCTAAAGCCCACCTGGAAATTAATCTGGATTCAGCAGTCAAGGACAAGAGATGTTTCTATAAGTATGTCAGTAGCAAAAGAAAGACCAGGGAGAGTCTCCAACCCCTGCTAGACACAGGAGGAAACATAGTAACAAGTGATGAAGAAAAGGCTGAGGTGCTTAATGCCCTCTTTGCCTCAGTCTTTAATGACAAGACTAGTTGTACTCCTCAGCCAGAAGACAGACACTGGGAAAATGACCCCCCTGCATTCCAGGAGGAGACAGTCAGTGATCTGCTGCATCACATAGACACACACAAGTCTATGGGACCTGATGGCATACACCCGAGGGTGCTGAAGGAGCTGGCTGGGGGGCTCGCCAAGCCACTTTCCATCATTTACCAGCAGTCCTGGCTGACTGGCGAGGTCCTGACAGATTGGAAATTGGCCAATGTGATGCCCATGTATAAGAAGAATCAGAGGGATGATCTGGGAAATTACAGGCCTGTCAGCTTCAGTGCCTGGGAAGCTGATGAGCAGCTCATCCTGAGTACCATCATAAAACACCTGTGGGACAACCAGATGCTCAGGCCCAGTCAGCATGGGTTTATGAAAGGCAAGTCCTGCTTGACAAACCTGATCTCCTTCTATGACAGGGCAACCTGCTTATTGGATGGGGGAAAGGCTGTGGATGTTCTCTACCTTGACTTCAGTAAGGCCTTTGACACCGTTTCCCACAACATTCTCCTGGTGAAACTGGCTGCTCACGGCTTGGATGGGCACACGCTTAATTGGGTAAAAAACTGTCTGGATGGCCGGGCCCAAAGAGTTATGGTGAACGGAGTTAAATCCAGTTGGTGGCTACGAGTGGTGTCCCCCAGGGCTTGGTGTTGGGGCCACTCCTGTTTAACATCTTTATTGATGATCTAGACAAGGGGATCGAGGGCACCCTCAGTCAGTTTGAAGATGACACCCAGTTGGGTTGGAGTGTTGATCTGCTCGAGGGCAGGGAGGCTCTGCAGAGAGACCTGGACAGGCTGGAGCCATGGGCTGAGCCCAACTGGAGGAGTTTCCATAAGGCCAAATGCCGGGGGCTGCCCTTGGGCCACAACAACCCCCAGCAGCGCTACAGGCTTGGGGAGGAGTGGCTGTAGAGCTGCCAGTCAGAGAGGGACCTGGGGTTGTTGATTGACAGCCGGCTGAACAGGAGCCAGCAGTGTGCCCAGGGGGCCAAGAAGGCCAATGGCATCCTGGCTTGTGTCAGCAATAGCATGGCCAGCAGGGACAGGGAAGGGATCTGACCCCTGGACTCGGCACTGGTGAGGCCGCCCCTCGATTCCTGTGTTCAGTTTTGGGCCCCTCACTACAAAAAGGACATTGAATGACTCGAACGTGTCCAGAGAAGGGCAACGGAGCTGGTGCAGGGTCTGGAGCACAGGTCGTACGGGGAGCGGCTGAGGGAACTGGGGGTGTTTAGTCTGGAGAAGAGGAGGCTGAGGGGAGACCTCATTGCCCTCTGCAGCTACCTGAAAGGAGGTTGCAGAGAGCTGGGGATGAGTCTCTTTAACCAAGTAACAAGCGATAGGACAAGAGGGAATGGCCTCAAGTTGCACCAGGGAAGGTTTAGACTGGATATTAGGAAGCAATCCTTTCCAGAACGGGTTGTGAGGTGTTGGAATGGGCTGCCCAGGGAGGTGGTGGAGTCCCCATCCCTGGAGGTGTTCAAGAGTTGGGTTGACATAGCGCTGAGGGATCTGGTGTAGTTGGGAACTGTCAGTGCTAGGTTAACAGTTGGACTGGATGATCTTCAAGGTCTTTTCCAACATAGATGATTCTTTGATTCTGTGATTCTGTGACTCTTCTCTGAGCATCTTGTGTTCATCACTGCTGAAGAAAACATATTGTGCCATATGGAATTAGGGTCTTGAAAGGATATTTACAGTCTTATCTCTTTAATAACTTTGTTATCATGCTCTACAGTAGCATTGCATAAAAGAGTCACTTTTGAAAATCTAACTCATCTTAAAGTGCATACATATATTTTGGGAAAAGAATAAACATTGAGATAGCAAGGACTGCTTCTGTACATCATGGGGTATATTTCATAGGTCCTGAAATCAGGCCTTGAGATCAGATGATTCAGTGGTTGAGCTGGAAGTATTTAGAGATTTTAGTATCCCACTAAAAGATAGAGAAGTGGGAGAAAGGTAAGGTGTGAGAGAAGGAGAGGAATAGACAGAGAGAACTTCTGAGGCAAAAAGAAGGGGTGATGGAGAAAGAAGTGAAGATAGACTGGGAAAGCAGCCTGATTAGGAAGAAAAAGGGACTAGAAGAGCCTCACAGTATGTGAAATATCTATTTAAGTGTGTAATAGAAAAAAGTAAAGAAATAGCTACAGAGTAAGAAAAATGCATGAGTAGAGAGGTGGAGAGCAGGGTCAAAGATGCATGAACAAGGAAACTTAAGAGCAAGTTAGGTAGGTGTTCTGAAGGAGTAAAACAGTGGAGTACTGGGAAGAAAGATTTTGCAGGGCGAGCCTGGGTAAGAGGTTCTGTTTGCAGTGAGTTTAGATGATAATCTGTGTGAATGATTGGTTTGAGAAGCATAATATCAGTATGCAATAGAATCCAAAGGAAATTTCTTGTGTTTGTGTGTTTACTTGCTTTGTAAGGGAATGCTATGGAGATGAAATGCAGTACTGTGGGAAATAGCGATGAAATAATTACCACATTTTTAAAGAGAGAGGGGAAATATTCTTTAAATTCAGAAATTTCCCTTGGAACAGCCTTGTCTAGCCATCCTTCCTCTATACAAATTTTGTCTTTTCTTGTGTATAACAAAATTCAACTTTCCAGTGCCATTCAGCTTTTTTTTTCTTGTGATTGCACTTAGGATGACTGATTAAGATAAACTGCATATGATCCAAGACAGCCATATCACCTACTGGTGGGCCTCAAAAGTTTGTGCTTTCCTTCTTCATCTTGTGATCATTCTAGTGTGCATATGCTCATCTCTAAGGACTTTGGAGATATGATTATATACATCACCCCCAAAAGTCTGGACTATTTATGAGCTTTTATGCTGCTGGACTACAGGAGACCGTCTACATGTGTATAGGTGTTAACATTCGAAATAAACAGGCAGTTCCCCACTAGAGATTAATTCTTTTGCTTTTTTTAATATTTTCAGCCTCTGTTTTCTAAATCACAGCTATCTGAATCTCAGAGAAGGATTCAAACAGCCTGATTTAACATGGTGGTTTTCAAGCACTGAGTAATTCCCAAAGACACTTCAGTCAAGATAAGACTCAAGATTATTCTACACAGAGCCAAAATTGGGTTTATGTTCCTTTTATGTTCTTTGTGTGATTAGATGTACTGCTGTCTGAATAGATAGGCAGATGTTCACGCACCTAAACTCTCTTGTGATTTAAAGATGTATGGAGAGGGAATGGGCTTTCCCTAATTCTTCCTAAGATTCCTAATAAACCAGGAAGGTTAGTCATGACCAAATCATGCTTTAGTCAGGCAGTTTATATTGAGATCGTTTATAAAGGTCAGGGTACTGAGTAAGCTCATGCATAAGTTTCTGGTCACTGTTAACTGGATTTAGTTCTGTTCCTGTGTATTGACAGCATAACATGAATGAATCTGATCAATATTGGCTAGAACTCTCTGTCTGCTTCTTCCCACTAGAGTTTCTTCCCACTGGGTTTCCTTCTGGCTCTTTATGTCTGCAAGGTTTATGCATTTCTGGTGCCCAGTGACCCATTTACAACTAAAAAGAGGGATAGGTTCTCCCAACACTGGTGGCAAGGGTCACCAGTTATTGGGTCATGTTGGGAAATGGGAACTGTGACAGGGGAGCATTTTCATGCCAAGAATATCACAACCCAGGTGTCATGTCCCGCTCCAGCGAGGGGGACAAGTGACTCAGATTCGCAAATCCCCAATTGGAGCGGACAACAAGTCTCCAAGTTCAAGCATTTATTAACTACCTACAATGCACTAATTGAACACATGATAACTGGCTAAGTACAGAGCAAGCTGTGGCAAGCAATATAATATGCTTTACATTTCTTAACAGAAAAAAAAGAAAAGAGGGAGATAGAGGGAATGGGGGAGTACAGATCACCGGTCTGGGTTCCTGCGCTGCTCCTGCCGGCGAGGATTCCAGGAGGCAGCTATCTTCTTCGCTGGCATCCGTTGTCTTTGCTTCACTGCTCTCTCCAGATGGCCGGGGGGGGGGCAGGAAGAGGGGCAGAGAGAGAGAGAGAGGGCCTTTTCTTCTCCCCTTTGATTTATACCCACTTTCCTTGGGTCCGTTCCCTAGGTCAACCCACAGACCTATGTATCCCATGTACAGGGAGGGGTAAGGTGTTTCATGGGATGATGTCACTAGCATGATCAGGACAGCCCTCGTTAGCATATTGAGGGGTGTCAACTTTAATATGCATTTCGTGGATAATGAAGCAAAGTTCATTCACCGGACACATGGCCCTTGAAATCTGCCCAGGTGCCCCAGGGCAGAGCCGTCCCATCTCCACAGGGCTCTCTCCCCCAGATACATTGGGCAGCCTTATCAGCTTCGGCCTCCACAGAAAGCACCCTGTGACTCATGGTTTTGTCTTGGGAGTGTTTGAGGCAAATCTTCAATCAGCCTCAACTCTTGCTTTCCCAGGCTGTTTGTCTTAGTTTTTCACAGGCCTGGTTGCTCGGCTCTCACACCAGGTATCCATCTTTGATGATACATAGTTTAGCATTCAGCGAAGATCATTAAGAGCAGTTCTGTAGAGTGAAACAGTGCTGAGGACTCAACGCTAGTCTAGTCCCATGGACTTAATGTCATTTTTCCTCTGAAGTGGAATCAGTACTTGTGTCAAAATGTCACTGCTTCCTCAGTGCTTGATTCAAAAAGTTCCTAGATGATATTTCCTAAATTCTATAGACACATATTTTTGGACTCTTGTTATCTGTTGAACCTGTGGTCTGCCAATGAGTCACTTTGCATGAAATGTTCCCCAAATGTAGTATTTTACTATCTGATAGTCCCCTATATTACTATTACTTAATTCTCAAAACCATGTTTATATGTACAATAGGGTTTATATTTTTTCCTAACCTGTATTATACTGCAGAGATATTTTGCCAGCTAAAGAAACAAAATTATTTTGCAGGGTTTTCTGAACTTGTTTTGCCCACAAGTCTAGTTAATCATCCATTTTATATGAGTTGGTGATTCAGACTTTTGCTCCACATGTTTTTTTTTGTTACCTTATCTACTTGCTTTTCAAGAATTACAGTGTAGGATCATAAAACTGTTGTCCTTAAAAAAAAAGACTTTTCTTTCTTTGTTCACCAAGATTAAGTATTCTTAACTGTTTATGGTATCAAACATCGAAGAAAATGCCAGATAATGCAAATCCAACTACATTGATAATGATTGATCATTCTTTTACATGCATAAAGGTACCTCTCAGTCATAGAATAGTAGAATAAATCCTTATTCCTAAAGTTTATGCAAAACTTTGAATAGATTTAACACCTTCCCTACACTCTTGCTATTTTTTTTTCAATATTCACTCTTGTTCTCAGGCCTACTGAAAAACAATATCTTTCCCCAAATACATAACAGATCCTGTAAATATATGAGGACAGGGATTAGGAAATCAGAATAGTGTACCAGACCATAAATGTTGCCTCTTTAATATTTTCCACCTTCCTTTTGGAATAATACCAGTCCCTTTATCACTCACCATCCAAAT
This sequence comes from Athene cunicularia, assembly GCF_003259725.1. Lineage (NCBI taxonomy): Eukaryota > Metazoa > Chordata > Aves > Strigiformes > Strigidae > Athene > Athene cunicularia. The sequence continues at coordinate 86,125,896 of NW_020799095.1, read as the reverse complement.
TACTGAGAGTTACAAATGTTTAGGCCAAGGAATCTCAAGGGTTCTAGAAATATAAACACTGATTTACCATGCCATCCCTTGGGAGAATAGTCTGTCTATAAGCCTAGTAAAGTAATAGGGAAAGAGGTGCTCTGCTCTAAGAATTTCAGTTTGTTGGTGAACATTTTCAAATGTTTACTTGACCTACAGAGCTGAAAATGCATTCTTATGAAAATTGGAAGTGACAATAAAAAATATTTCTTATAATAACATTTCAAAGTACTCATCAGATTATTTGCTTACTTCTTCTTAAACTTCATTGAAGTTTATTCTCTCTATATAAAAATAACGTATTGTAGTATCCAAGGCATCTTGAATGTGATTGCTTACCTGACTTTAATTAATGTAACTTGAAGTGTTTAACTTAATCTGGGCATTTATTTGAAATAATGTAACTGAAAATTAGATTTTAAAATCTAAAGGAGAAAACAGGAGTAGAAGGAATTAAGAAAAATTAATCTTGTTCTGTAGATGAATCAATTTTTATTCCATTATTTACTTTTCCTTGATTCTTACCAGTGACCTTGATTTTATTTGTGCAGAAGAAACAAGTTTACTAGCTATATTGCTTGCTTTTAATGAGAACAGTAAAAAAAAAAAAATTCCACAAAGAAATTAGAAACACATTTATTACTTTCCACTTTAAGATCCCAAAGCACTTAATAAACATTTATTAATTAAGCTTCATCCCCAATCCTGTGAAGATAAACACATTATAGATTTCTATTTATAGATGGGAAAACTAAGCCACAGCCTGCTGAAGCCAGTTGGTTATCACCATGCACATGTTTCAGTCTGAGCCAGCAGGAGAAACCTGGGGCCTGATCCTGTTTTGGGCTCTGTATGTAATTGTTGACACCTTTGCTGGGTGTGCATAAGGAACTGCAGGTTTGGAAAGTCAGCCTCTTGGACATGTTTCATTCATTTCAGACTTGTATAAGCAATTACTCCAAAATGCACGATGTTACATGGTGATGAGACTCCAAGCATTAGCGCACTATCTACCAAAGACCAGTTTCTCCCTGTTCTGACCCCCTCACATGAAATACCATAGGGCTATGTTCACTCTTTAGAATGCTTTTGCCTTACAGAATTGGGACCTGATTTTCAAGAAGTACAACAACTGTATAGCTCTGTTTTAATTTCTGCATTGATTTTTTTCACTCATTTTAATTTCTCCTCCACCTGAAATTTTTCAGTGAACAGGAAGAGAAGGGAAAAAAAAACCCACCATATTTTTAGATTTTAAAAAATGTTCAAGCAAGATGAAAATATTTTCTGGGTTTTTGTTTGCTTTGTTTACAAATTAAAAGATTTATAAATTGTCATTAGGACACAATAAGACAGTTTAACTCAATTTAACAATGAAGTCAGTGTTTTTCTAAGCTATCAGGTTAGTGCCTTATTAAAATCCCAGTGGCACTAGAGTATCTGAGTGGGGGAAAAAAAGGTTAAACTGCATATCAACTACTGAAGGGAGCTGAAAGGATGTGGAGCCCAATTAAACCTTCAGCACTGCTCTCTCTCATAAACACTTGCTACTTTATTCCCTCTGGAACACATTTTGAGGCAGCTAAAGTGGGAACCCAGCAAGAACCTTTTCATGAGATCTCTGTTATTGAGCCTCAGGTCCAGCCCAGTCCTTCTGGGTGAAAGGCTTCATACTCCCTCTCTATTAATCATCATCTGGCCTTCTAACACCTGGGACTGACTCCAACTCCCACTGTTGCTATATTGACAATATTCCCTGTTGATTTCCTCATTTTCTCAGCCAAGGCTAGAATGACCTCTTTAAAATTCTTTATAAACGTCAGTAATTGCCGCATCAAACTTCAATTCATTACTTTCCCAGGCCTCATGTATTTTGATGATATGAAAGTTGACCGCATTTACATGCAAATTGAAGTTTTATATTAATAAGGGCCAGTAAAAAGAGATTGCATGGTAATACTCCATTATGACTTTTAAATACATTTGCCCATGTCTCAACTTGGCATTAGCATGGTCAGACCATGAGGAAATCATGTTGGTCTGATTGCAATTTTGTTTTCCAATTGAAGGTACAATTTCATCAGGTTTCCCTGTCATTTCTAATAATGACTTAAGTTTGCTTGCTAAATTGAAGAATTTCTCCAGGCCTCTAGATAGGCTGGGAAACAGGTGAGGAGACAGCTGCTTCTATATGAAGTGCTTCATTATGAACTACCACTATATTCAACCCCATAAGGCTTGTTTGATGATAGAAACAAAATTACTGAAGGTCTAGTGCAGCTGAGATTGATTATCTTAAGTATATTAACTTTAAACGCAAAACTTTGGAAGCGTAACAGTTCATCTGTGAACAGAGTCTTTAATACCCTGATCAAAGGGTCCTTAACCTTTTAGACTGCTATTTCATTGTTTGGCCTCAGATTTTATACGCTGTTATAAGCTAGCAGGAAAAGAAATACAGCAACATTCTGCAGAAAGGGAACTGTGTATGTTAATGCAAAAACTCAATAAATCACTTTTCTAAACATATTGTTAGGAATCCTAGAGAGTGTGTAGTCACAAAATCAAATCCATGACCCCATGCTGTGTCATTAAAATAACATTCTTGTTATTGATTATAAAAATCTGATTATATTTCTCACTGGACAATAAAGACATTAAAAAACCTAGTGTGTCAATGACAGGTTACAGGAGAACTAAAAAAAAAAAGGGTCCCTATAGCTCCAGTATTGCATATAATCCTATATGCTGTTAAATGTACTTTGTACGGGTAGAGAACAACAATATTGTCAAAGAGAAAGAAGTAACAAATGTGGTTTATAGTGTAAATGTCCCAGATGATGCAAGCCATGCTTAAATAAATGTATATATGATATTGTGTTAGAAACTCAAGCAAAGATTCATCAACTTTATTCATGTAGAGGTTTTTTTTGTACTCGGAGACCCCTCAGGGTCAGTGGGATTATCAGGGAAGCGCATACATAGGGGCTTGCTTGTGCAGAATTTTACTTTCCAATATGATCTTCCAATACTGTAATAGGTGACATTCCTTGCATGTGCACATTTGTCACTGCAATAATTTTGAAAAAAGCTGATGTGCTAGAACTGGACTGTACACTTACCAATTAAAAATTAAGCTGTGATCCAGTAGGACCATCTGTTTAGGCAGATCTCTCCTGTTTTTTGCAAAGTCCCACAGACCTCTGTCAACTCAGAGGTTTCAGGCTCCTCTTACATGAATCCTTATGTGGATATTGGAGTTGGAACTGATAGTTCAATACCATTTATGTTTCATCAGAATTGTGCATTGCGTAGGCCAAGTTGTTGGATGATAAAGCTCAATTTTATTAAAATACTTCCACTATGTTCTGTTTTCTAACAGAACTCTTTTGGCCTTTTATATCAGATAATTTTCAACAGCAGCTTGAATAGAGAGAGGTCAATGAGCATATGATAATACTATAGTGTTTCTTATCAGTGTTTCTAACAAATATTTACACTGGGAATTGTTTAACTTATCATACCATGGTCTCAGTTACCCCTATTTGCTATCAAAATGTAGTACTATGAATTTATTTCATAGTTATGCCTTCCAAACAAAAGCAACAACAAATGAATTACTAATCCTAATAAAAGTTCTAGTAAAAAGGATTATCATATGGCTAAAACAATGATCAGGTCTTTTAGTCTAATGCACAAGAAAATGTTTCACAAACTTCCCAGCCCTTGTTAGCAGCCTGAGCATAATAGTCTAGAACAGAGTAAATTTAAACTCCTCTTCAACTTCAGAAGTAATCCTTACACTGCTCAAGTCAGCTTGAAAACTCAGGATGAGAAATCTTTGCATTCAGTGATGCTAACACCCTTCTTCATAATAAAACTCCACATGCAGCTGCTTGGTTTGCATTTTGCTCTGCCTGGGAGCAGGTAGGGAATGGGTTTCTTGCCTCTGGAAAATCAGTTCTTGGGGTTTTTGAGAGTTGTTTTGTTTGTCTTGGTAGTCTCTGCTATGGTAACTTGAAATAACAGAATTGATAGTGAGGATATGGGTGCAGAAATGTTTTTCTGGAAAAGTGTGGAGAATATAATTACATTTGATTTCTGCTGAAAGTCATCTCATTGTTTAAATAGAAAATAATTTATCTTGAAATACCTGAATAAATCTGTGTCTATAAATATGTATGTGTTTATCAAATGGTTAAAAAGCTCTGGAAATCATAAAATCATTCAGGTTGGAAAAGACCTTTCAGATAAATGAGTCCAACTGCTAAAACTTCCACCTGAAGGAATAAAGTCCGTAGATAACATGTAACTTTGAAAAAGAAAGAGTGCCAATAAATGAAGTGGTAATTAAGAATATCTACTAACAATGACAGTAGATGTCCAGTTAAGATTTAAAAAAAATATTATAGAATTGCAAGAAAAGTTAATGAAGATAACTAAAACTGATTATTTCTCTATGTGTTCTCTTTCCTTGTCTACTACATAAGACCATCAACAGAAATCCAAAAAGTACAAGTAGTCTATATAAGAGCTGGTGCCAGAGGAAAATGTAACAGGATCAAGTTAAGTGTTTCAGAGCCTAAAGAGAGGAAGACTTAGCTTATCTGTGCAAATTCAAGCTGTTATTAAAAGCATAAGAATATCCATATATCATGAGTGAAGCCGTAGTTAATATGATACAGAAAACTTTAATTTCTTCTCCTTGAAACAATAAGCAGTGAAAAGCAGAAGGACTTGCTCAAACTTTTTTTTTTTTTTTTTTTTTTTTTTTTTTTTTTTTTTCCAAAATTTTTACATTGGACATGATTGTATTTGTGATATTTTTTTCATGGACATTCATGACTTGTTATGAAAAGTCAATAGCAACTTAAAATCAGCCATAGAAATAATACTTAACTATATAAGAAATTTAAAGGAAAGTGGGAAAAAGAATACAAAGATGTATAAGAGAAACTGGAGTTGAAGAAAGAGTACACAGCCTCATACCAACCACCAAACATTTTCAACATCTGGTTGTTGCTAGTAGATTTTACTGTTCTAGACAGAGTGGGATAAGGTTTTTCTCATTTCTCCCCATGTCAGTACTTCACTCTCCCACACCCTGTACAAAATTATATAGTTTAATCAGGGGAATTGTTATTTCTGTATGTTTATTGTAATACTAACAGTTCTCTGGACATCAGTACCAGAAGTCTGTTTACTCATCAGTCCATTACTAACCCAAAAGCTGGAATGACACCAATAACAAGGACTCCAGACTCTCTGTCTCTCTGGTTTCTGAAGTGTGCCACATGGCTGAGGGAGGAGTATACTGTGTATTGTAGTTGTACTCTAGTATTTCAGAAACATAGATTAAAGGTTTATGTAAATGTTACTCTATAGCTATGCATAGGTTAGCAGTTTGGGTGCAACTGTCCTGTGCGTTCCTCCAAGAGAGATGTGAATTACTTCAGAAGAATTAGGAAGACATTGCTGAATGAAGCAAGATATAGGGATAATGCCTTCCAAGAGATAGCAGAAGGAACTGTTCTTCAGACTGAGAAACAGACACAGTTTAGGTAAACATCTTCAGTAATATTAAAATAATATAACAGTTAAGTACAAAAAAAAAGAAATTATTCTAATACTCATTGAGTATAAGAGAATTAAGGTATTAAACTGTAAGAACGGAGAAATCAAAGATGTAGATTGGGTGGGAAACACAAGGTAGTGACTGCTAGGTGGTGTTAATAGAATACCTGGGGAGGCTGCAAAAACTCTACCACCAGAGGTGTTAAAGACCAGGTTAGAAAAGTTTTGTTGGAAAAGATTTACCTATAATTGTTTCAGGATCTGGCCATGGGAATGTATTACATGGTTCCACAAATGCTTTCCAGCCCCATTTGCTGAGAGATTCTATAAATTTTTAGGTTAAAATAATGAGGAATACAGACATTTCTACTCTCTAACTTTGATTAAAACTTTATAGTATCTATCTGAAACATTTCTTACTATGGTTTGTATTACTATGACTTGCATGTTCATTTAATATTTGTTTTACTCTGAAACCACATGATTGTCTTTTTGATGGTGACTGGGAAATATCAAATATTACTTGATAAACAAGTATTAATGGATTATAGAACTGACTTTGTAAAGATTTCTGTAACAAAAGCCAGAGTTTTCTGGTGGGAAGAAAGAAAAGGACTATAATAGGTTATAAAAAATACTGTCTCCAAATTACCCCATTATCTCTCACTTTCCATTTAAAAAGAACTGAGCACATATCTGAAGGACTATGTTGTCCTGTTACTTATATTTATTAGTTGCAGCCTAGAGTAGAGTAGGCTTTTTTTTTTTTTTTTTTTTTTTTCCAAAATAGTAGAATAACTAGGTAGGATAGAATAGTAGAGTAGCAAGGTAAAAGAATCATGAGAACATGCTGGATGGCCACAGCTGACTGTATTTTTCACTCTGCCTCAGTTCCCCAGGATATTAACTTCCATTTGAGTATATTTATCATCAGCATATTAAAAGGTTGTATGGGATTTTGTTTTGTTTCTTTTTTTTTTTTTTTTTAAAGGGTATGATGAATAATAAAAGTACTTGTTCCTTTGTGGAGGAAGGTAAATGAAAGGATTTTTCATTCTCTGTCCTGTATCGTGTATATAAAGACCGTACCAGATATGTTCCCATATCTCTGATATGGGAACAGGGAAGTATATAGTGAATTTATATTCAGTTGAACCAGACAAAAGTTGCTTTAATAGTAGCTGGTGTGGGTCTTAATAGCTATTCATTTACATTCATCAGGCCTTGTTCTCCACCTTACAAGAGCTGTGGGTGAGGCAGACTCTACGGCATCATCCCGTACCTTATTCTATGTTAATGATTGGTTTTCTATCCTCAGTGTGCTCCAGCTGCATCAGTCTGGAATGTGGAGTGGTTCTGACATGAAATTTCTCCTAACAAACAGATGGGATTCTTACTTACACTATTGCAGCCGGTTTTTCTTCTCCCTTTTGTGATATAGAGAAAGATCTACCTTGTAGATACTTTGGTTGTTGTTTCTATATTCTTTTTTCTCTCTCTCTCTCTCTCTCTCTCTCTTTTTTTTTTTTTTTTTAATTCACATAAACCTTTATTGTCTATAGAAAGTTAAAATAGAACCAGAAGAAGCTTGTTGATATCATATTTACCTATTAAACAAGACAGAAATGTGCTTATCTGCTTTATGACAAATATGGCTTTATTTTAAAATATTTTCCAAAAGCCGTGACTATGATTCGTCACTTGATTATCAGCTGTAAAGGCTTTTATTAAATACCATCCCCTCATTCATCGTTTTCATATGAAAGCAGTAAACAATGACTATTGCATACATAACTCTTCAGTACTGTAAATGCAGAGGACTGAAGTGTGTTGTCCTTCCTATGATATTTCAATTTAAACATGGCTGCATTGCAGTAATGTCACATCTCGTTTACACTGTGGACTTGGTGGGAGACAGGGATCATTACAGGGGGAACATTGAGAAAAATACATTACACACTAGTCATAACCATAAAAGAAACTAAAGAGAAAGAGACATACTGATGCACATGCAGCTTTTATAATATAACAGAAGAATAGGATTGCACTGAGAAATGTACAAAGGCACTAAGTTTAGAAGAGAGTTACCACTGCACTAAATTGTCAAGCTTGAGTCAAATGATATTATTTCTGACACCTCTGGCTACAGTACATTGCTTTTGGATTCAGTTTCTCCACTTTTCTTTGGTTGTTGCAGTAAAGGCAATTCCCTTGTGCTTTGATTGTTGTGATTATCCTCTTTAATATAGCTTCCCTTTTCCCTTTCTTTCCCTCCTCTTTTCTGTACTAGCACTATGGGTGTGAGCAAAGATTATGCAGATGACTATTTTTTAAGCCAGTCATTGGCTTAGATAGACAGCCAAAAGCAAACAGAATACTGTATTGTTTGCATTTTTCTGGTTGCATAGGAAGATTAACATTGTTAATTAAGAATATCCACATACAGAAAAACTAACTTCAGAAGACATCCCATTTTTATGTGCCTGTGTGCTCATATGCACTCTATAACTATCAGCAGAACTACTACTCAGCTACTGCATTTACTCTTTTTTCTTAAAGCCTGGATATCTTTCTATTTCAGTCCCTGTTTTTTCAGATCATAAAAGTTTGTAGCAAATGGAGAATGCATCCAGCTTTCAAGAGTTACAGGAGAGTCATGAGCACACCATCACTGGAGTCAATAGCATAATACTATGGTTTTCTTAAGTAGATATCCCTGCCCACATGAACTTTATGGTTGTCCCAGACTTGCCTAGTTTCCATGCTGCAAGCATGACCTAAGCCTGTTGTGATGATCCTGCCCTATGTACCTTGCAGAAGGGTGACAAGGTGAGATCAAAATGGAGCTGTGTGTTCAAGAGAAGGCTGTCTTTAGTGCCAACAGAGTTTCAACAGCAAGACAAAAACATATGGACCAACAGCCAAGAGGGAAGCACAAAATGCCTATAGACCTGACTAGTAACCTGGATATACAGTACTTCTGCAATTAGAGATGGAAGAACAGCAAAAATACTAATATACTGAAGGAGGCAAGGGGGTCATTAGCTACAGGTATGAACAGGTATGACATGAAGGACTGTAACTAAGCCTGCCTTACTTGCTGTAATCTCCGTATCAATTGCAACCTGGCTCTTCAGAAACATATGGTGAAGGCAGAACTATTTCAGAACCCTTCCTGAGATGGGCTGCATCCTCCACTGATAGTCTTGACCAAATGCTTGATTCTTTAGTGTTGTGGAAATGAGTGGAAAACAGCAGAACATACTGCATGCATTACCAAAACTGGGAATGGACAGAAATACGGTCTCTGTCCTTCATTAAAATTCTTCGGAGTAGTAATTTTCAAGTATTGGGTTTTTTATTACACTATACGGTGAATTAATGGTAGAATTATTCAGAAATTAGCATAACTTTTTCTTTTGGGGGTACCAGTGAATTAGTCAGTCAGAGGTTAGTTTTTTATTTCCTGGGAAAAGTAATACAAAATCAGTGGTTTTTATATGATTTACTAAGGTTTGAGGATTTTACTTGTTTATAATTCTTGAGTAAAATAGTCATGGAAAACATTTTAGTAAGCAGAAATACAAGAAAAGCTATTTGCAGGAACATCCAAATTCTATAGAATGGAGTACACTAAAAAAGGAAAATAAGAGAATTATCAGCTAGAATATTTGGTACATTTTTAACTAAGACATTAGCTAATTTATGAACATACAAATGTAGTAACAGACTAGTCATCAAATTCTGTCACTGTTACAGGGGCTGTATTATATAAATCTAAGTATTGATGACATAGTGTACTTTAACTCTCATTGATGTGCTTCAAATGTGAGTTTGCTAATGGTTACTGCTGTACACTAATTTCTGGAAGAAATATACTCCTCTGATGCTTTATAATAATCTGGGGTTTCTGCCATCATCATTATTATTCTTTAGCATAAGCAATTTCTCTTCCTCTTTTATTTATTACAATTATTTATTTGCTCTTTATTTTCAGTGATTGTACCATCTCGTTTTTGGTAGACTAGGTAAACTAAACTCCAATGCATTGGATCGAGAAGCATAGCTCTCCAAGATACTTCTACATAGTGCTCCTGTCTTTAAACAGGATAATGGTTTCATAGCACAGAGTTTAGAAGACTAGTCCTAAATCAAAATAATTGCATTTATAAGCAGTTCTGTTTTCAAAATAATTATGGTTATTTCTAGTTTTATAAAGCTAACATAATACACTCTGTATCAGTTTTGGTTTTCATTGTTTGTTTTGGGCCACATTGATTATCCCTTCCAGTAATATTCAGGCCCTGCCATCTTCAGTGATGTTTGTTCTGTAAATGAGTTGTAGTACACACAAACAGTGGAAAAGTCTTGGCAAGTTTGATTATTCAGAATCAGTTTATGTGATGCTCTTACAAAATATCTGCAGTTTTCTGGAATAATGGACCTGTGGGGCTAGGTAGTGAATGAAACTAGAGGACAAAGTATATACTGAGACAGACATATGTTTATTAGGCACAGTCTATTCCTGCATTTAACTGAACTTTCTGAACACCTGTTGAAATTTGAGAAAACTTGTCCCTTTCTCCTTTCCTCAGCTTCCTTTTTTTAATCTTCCATCTGTAAAACCTCTAACATCTTTTTCTGTGTCTACCATTTCAGTTGGATTTTTCTTTTAATTACCTTGGCAGCCTTTCAGTACTGCAAAACCCCAAATTGTTTCTCCCTGTAACACTACATTAGGTAAGGAAGCATTATATAAATATAAATATATATATATATATATATATTAATATTTCACAGAAGAGGTGGCCAAACCTTATACAGCCATAGGGCAGAGCCATCAAAGTCCTCTAGACTGGAAATTCTGAAGTGTTGTTAAGATGAAATTGAAGTGTCTGACTTCATGAGAACAACTTGTAAAATCAACCTTAACTGCTGATATAATCCAGGTGCCTTTTCTCTGCCTTGTTTGTACTTCTCATTCCCACTGACTTGGCAACATTGGCTTAATACTATTCATTTCTCTCTCCCTCCCACTCCCAGGCCAAGGAGGGTGTAATTCCTCTCTAGTACCATGATACACAGAATGTGATTCTAAAGATGGATACCACAACCACACTCTCCTCCTCTGTTTTTAAAAGACTGTGGAGAGTTCGCTGCTTATGTAAAAAAGAAAAAAGGATTAAAAAAAAAAAAAAAAAGATTTTGTGGTCCAAATAAGCATCAAGAAACAATTATTTATTTGGTAAATTTTACAACCTTCTTTGGACATCTCATGCAATGAACTTCAGTCCATGAGCTTCTCTATCCTGCATTTATTGCTGACTACCTCTAGCACTTAAATCAGCACTGGGAGTCCTCCTTCTGCACAAGTTGTTGTGCATATGTTAGGAATCTGTAATGGGAAATCTTTGCTTGTACCCTGTACTGGGTCTGCTGGGGAAGGAGCAGTCTGCATTATACTGTGTTTTAAATTTGTGACTGAAACAGTGGTAACACACTGATGTTTTAGCTATTGCTGAAGGGTGCTTCCACAACATCAAGACCTCTCCATTCCTCAACCTGCTCTCCCAGAAAATAGGCTGGGAGAGGGCAAGAGGATGGGAGGCGACACAGCAGGCACAACTAACCCCAACTGACCAAAGAGATATCCCACACCGTATGATGTCATGATCAGCAATAAAAATGGGGAAATGTAGTCTTTTCAAAGTAGCTGTTGCTCAGATACTGGCAGGGAATTGGTTTGGTGTTGTGAGGTAGTAATTGTCTTGGTGTCACTTGTTTGTTTTTTTTGGTTTGATTTTTATTCTTGTGTTAAACTCCCATCCTGCTGGGGATGAATGAGCGAGTGACTGGGTGGGGCTTAGCTAATGCCACTGAATATCCCTACCTAGAAAGGTGGATCATCACCAGTATGTCACCTTTCATATTTTTCTTGTTGGACTCTTAACATAGGTATAGGACATGAAAAGTATGGTCTCAGGTCTAAAGTGCTAATTTCAATTAATGAGTTATGCTTAAATGAATGTCTTGGACTTTCAGAATATATAGGTTTGGGGAAGATAACCATCCTTCTAAACTGACATCAGTTCTAATAACAGAGTTGTAGCATGTTCCCCTTCACCTACTTTTAAGTCAGTCACTGGTGTAGACGTTAATCAAAGAAATTTATGGAGTTCTATGTCTAATTTACATTATAAAAATGTTCAGACAGGGAAGGACTCCTACAGTTGCAACAGGCCTTCCAGTAATCAGAAATAAGAAAATTAATTTAGCAACGATATTTTATTGCCTGAAATATAAATACTATGCTGCCAATTCTGTTAATATTAGCAGTATGAGTCTCAAAGTGCTTGATATTTTTCACTTACAGTCCCAAGTGAAAAAATGGTACCAGAATCTTAGATTATCCTATTTAAAACATACACATATATTTATAATGTTAGATGATTGCACCCATGAAGTCTGAGGAATAAGTAACATAAAAATCTTACAATTTTTAACTCTTGTTGTTGTTGTTGTTGTTGTTGTTGTTATTAACAGTACTGGAAGAGTTATGAAAAAAAGAGTTAGAACTTATTTTTATATACTCCTTGCTAGGAAGTCTTGTTTTAGTAAGACAGTTTTTTGAATGAACATGATACTAGAATATGGGTAACTTTATAGTCACTCTACAGTGTTCATCCATACCTGACAGGTGAAACTTGTTGATGAAATGTCACTGCTGACATTCTGTTCTATACATTGCGAGTATGTTCTATACACTGCTGGTATTCTGTTCTGGATTTTCTCACTTATGGCACTTTTATGATGCTTACATAACTATTTTAATATGGGACATAACTCTGGTACATTATTGTTGTCAATAGTAAAATGCTTGTAAAAACTCTTGGGGATCTGAAGACAAAAAGGAGCAACAGGCTTAAAAGTAATGGTGACTAATAAATTTACCCCCTTTTGGACTTAAATAAGATGTCTCTGTTTATTGTTGAAATAAGTGGAAGTCTTTTCTATCTCACCTGTCAACAGTTATGGGTGTACAAGTCCTAGGATGCTGCTTGCTTTTCTCAAAGTCTGGGGAAGTTTCCTCCCCCATCAGTCTACTCTTTCTAACTCGATGTACTTCGTGTCTGCACAGGAGGCTATGATTTAGCCTTGATGTTGTAGAAAAACTTGTGTAGGATTAAGAGAGTGGACACCTGGTTGTATTCCCTCAGTGCAATGATGATGGTTATATTCCCAAGCATTCTGTCTGTGCTAGCCTACTTTGACACCTTAGGTAGCTGGAAGGGCTTTTTAACATCATACAAATTAATCCAGCCTCAGGCTGGATTAGCTGTAGTAATGGACAACATATAAAGGTTTTCAGGCACACAGCCATCCACACCTTGACAGGCTTGCTGCACTTCCAATAATTTATTAAATCTTTGACAAACTTTAAAAGAGACTGTCAAGATGTTTCATCATTTTTTCTTCTTATGCCATTTTTAGTAAATTTATTGCACATGAAAAAAAGAGACATCCCTAGGCATAGCCCAGGAGCACTAGGGCAAGTTTCCTCACTCTTCTGCTAACATGTTTCTGTCGTGCCCTGAAGGTAGCACCTGGATCGAAGAGGGTAGTTCTGTTCTTCTTTTCCTTGGCCTCTCAGCTGACAGTATTAACCAGTCAATTAGTGATGATAGGAGTGGAGGGTTTTTTATTATGCAGAGGTATTTTGTTTCAATTTTTTTAATTATTATTATTATTACAATTGTTTATAATAGGCCTTAGTATCTTACAACTAATTTTTTTCTTATCAGTTCATCACATGGATATTCTGCTTTATGAGTATAGGGCTGCTTGTAAGTGTAAGGTTTCTAGAAGAAGTAGTGTATTCTTGTCTGTTTTGGAGAAAGGGGCATATGGAGTGTTTGGGAACAAAAACAGATCTGAAAAATTATACATATGTGTTGGGAGATAATGGACATGTGAGCAGTTCTGCACATGTGCACGCCTCGGCAAGGACATGACAAGTACATAGCTCTGAAGGGAGAACAAAGAACTTGGCAAACAAACAACTCCAGGAAATGAGTTGGGCAGAGAAAGACATTGAGTGTGCCTAAATTGGCATTGCTTGATCATACTGGTCGTGTGCATGTCCATATCTCCCGCACACATGGGTGAAGAGCAACACAGCTGAGATTTCTGTACCATTCTTAACAGCATTTCTTTTCACAACTAGCTCCTGAACATGTTATCTTTCCTTGTGTACTTACAGGGTGAGTATTTTGCTAACAGAACTAGAGCTGATGCTGCTTGTGGAGCATTATTAACTTTGCTGACTTTGTAACCTTGGAACAAGTCCATAGCCTGATGCTGTTTCAGGGGACGAGTTTTGAGCTTCTTATTCAGCTTCTATTGTCTTTACTCAGACAAAGGGCTGAAAAATGGAATGATGGTAAAAGGCTGAGATACTTCCTTGGTAGCATCCTGGTATTTTAGTTAAAAGTAAACCAGAATTCCTCACAGTTGGTTTATCTTGGGAAATCTGGAAGTTTACCTATACCCTCAGCAAAATCTTGGGCATTTGGCTATTAATAGTTTTTGGCTGTTAGGCTTATTTAGTGGGGTTTGAATATCGAAATCATCTGATCCTATTCAACTACTATTATTGCTTATTGGTTAAAAAGCACAGGGCAGAATAAAGTACCTTTGCTGAGGAAAGTAAAAAAAAGTAAAAGTGTCATGGAAAAATTTAAATAAAGCACTGAAAGTGTAGAGAGGAGTGGGAAGTTATAACACTATTAATGTATTTATGTGTCTTTTGCTGTGTACACATAAAGAAAGCAGCACATGCTTTCCCCTAATGTTCACATAATGCCTGAAGGCTGGGAAGCAAAAGAAGGGAGATAAATGAAGAGGGAAGGAAGAATGCAAATTGACTATAAGGCAAGTTGGTTGTTCATGATCCTTGTTTCGACTTTGATCTAGTCTCATTAACGAGCAATTTTGCAAAGCTGCAAGGAGTTCTCTGGTTGCACGACAAATTCAGCTTAGGTTGGCCATGCAGGTGTGCATGGGAAGGAATGACACAAGAAGTCACCTGGAATGTATGCATTCTTCCAAAAATGTATTCATCATTTCAGTTTAATAACTTAAACCATTGTGGCTAAACATCACTTCAAGACATGAAGGATTAGATGTTGATAAAAGTAATTTTCAAATGTACTGCTTAAAGCAAAGGGCAAAGGGGAGGAGAGAGTCCTGGATCCAATCCGCTGTGGAATGAATAACTTTGCTGAGAAGATGCAAAACAAGGTATCTGCCAGCATATTAGGTTATTTTTCAGATGAGCCATCTGCAGTGGTGGAAGAGTGCTTGCTTATGGTGAAAACAATAAATTAAATTATCAGCCACCTCCAATTAATGAAAAATAGCAATCCCTTTGATACGAATAATCATAAGGATGCTACCTGGGAAACTCTCCCCTGACTTTAACATAAATCTTGCTACTTATCATCCAGAATGTAACATTTATGGTTACAGCTAATAAGGTCGTCAGCAGCTAGTGTCATCATGATTCCTCTAAGAATTTTGATCCCATTATCTCATTTGAGGGTGAGTTATGTTACATGTACAAGACTCATTAGCTGTCTGCAGTCTTCCCTTTAGCTAGAAGAAAGTCTTATCTAAATCAGTTCCTGAAGCTGTTTAACACTGTTGACTAAAGTGTTGTGCAGACCCTTGCCATAAAGTCAAATGGAAAGTGTCTCTTATTCCATGCCCCCTAGCTCTGGATGGACAAAATTATTCCTTCAAGAGATCCATTTTGAAGAAGCAAGCAGCACCCTGCATGCTTGTGAAATGGCCAGGGAAATCTGAGAGAATTTATCTTTTTTTCTGGAGTGTAAGATTTTGGCATAACACCGGAAAAGGAATCTGTGCAAAAGCTTATCTGATTCAAGGAGACGTGTAGGAGGTCGGTATCAGCATATGCATCTATATACTTGACACAGGAAAACAGGAGTGAGTGTGAGCAGGAATGGAATTGTCTGATGTTTGCTTGGGTTTTTTTGTTCATACAAATTACCATAGTTAAATATTGAATTAATAAAAATATGTATGCCAAAAAAGAGTCATTGTCAAAATTTCCTATACACAATCCAACATCTAAAAGCAAACAAGGCACAAATCCCACAAAACCAATTGTTTTCATTGTACAGATCTGATTTTCTCAGGCCTTCTCTATCATGTACTGTACAAGACAAGACATTTTAGAAAAAAGATATGATGTGATCATCTAATAATTCCAAGCTGATTGTAACATGAAATTAGGGAAAAGGAGTGTGTGAAATACCATCTCTGTTAGCAGTTCTAATCCTGGCCTTTCTTAGCTTTCAAGTACTTGAACTTGCAAAGGTATTAATATTTTTTAAAAATTTAAATTATTCATGTATGCATACTATTAATATGTCTGGTTTTACCATCTGAAACATGGCATTTCTAAACTGTCTTTTATTTACTTGATATTTGTACTACAATCTGATTTTAGGATATCTTGTAGCTATCTCTTAATCACCTATAGTTAATCACCTGATTACATGGATAGATTTAATTAACATTTTTTTTTTTTAATCAGGATGTTTATTTTAATTTTTCCAGAATTACATATTTAAGGCTAATTTGATATTAATTGCATTCTTTATGCATCAAAGTAAACCAAGTTAATCTGATGAGTAACAGCAATAATTTGTCACTGAAAATAGGGTTCTCCTAGAAAGTAAGTGAATGAGAAGAATTATTGAATTTCATGATATTAAAGCTTACTTATTCACTGATCTTTTCAAAGTAACCAACTGGAAAGGAAGAAGGTGTGCAAATGTCAATGAATCCCACAATGAAGATACTTGTTAACTATTTTATTATATGAAGATGTCAATTATCAGATATCCCGATTAAGACATATGAAAAATGACAACATGTTCAATAAAATACATTTCCCCAAAATTCTGCAAACCTAATAACTGATGTTTATGTTGAGCTATTATGTATACCTTAATTTCGCAGAAAGCTAAGCATCTTAGCTCTACTTCCCTGTGCATTTAATTTAGATTTCACAGCCATACAGGCAGACTATTAGGAAAACACAATCAGCTAAGTGATAGAGATATAAACTGGATTATTGCAAAACCTTAAACCCACACTATATGGCTTTAGTTATGAAGGAGCATATGAAATTCAACCATTATTTTTATGAAATTGAACTGCAACCCTCATTTGAATAGAGCACGTAATAAGTGACTGGGACTACTAGAGTATTAAACTGGAGACTGGAGAACTAACCTGCATTTCTTTCACAGCGGGTAGGAACTGTTGAAAAAAGCTAGTGATATATTTTATACTCTACAATACCTGATGGAGTATGGAAATCCTTCAGATATTTGCTGATCACTTATGACCTAAATAGTGACACACCAGCATTTGGAAACAATTTTTAAGAAGATCTGTAGATTTTCTACACAAAAGGATTAGGAAAGTAAAGGTAAGTGAACTATAAGGCAGCCTCACTGGGATAATCAGTCAGGAATGCACACTATAATCTAGAAATTAAAGGCTTGAGCTTTGAAATGAATCTTCCAGACTCAAGTGACAGAGGAGGAAAACCATAAAAAACAGTAGGCCCAGTCCTCCTACCACTCAAATAAATAACAGAATTAGTATTTGCACTTGCTGTGCTTTGGTCCCCAGAACTTTCCCTGCTCGTAACGCCACCTGCTAGCAGATCTGTGAATTGTACCAGTCAAGGACAGAAGGTCCTCCAGAGGACTTACTCTTATTCTGATGTTAGCAAGAAGAATCACCAAGGTACATGCAACTATATATTTTGAAAGAAAAAGACATTATAAATATCTGTGTATTAACATGGAACTACACGAGACAGGCAGTGAGGCTAACAAGCTACTGACACGTGAGACCTGATCTGCATATTTTCTGGAACATGAGTACCTGAGGGTCTTGGAGAAGGATTAGGAGAAATCTCACACCAGATCTACTCAGCAACTAAGGCTATCAGTCCTAAAATGGGAAGGGATATAATCAACATAACTCTTTCCATCTTTATTGATCAGAAATCTATTAAAAAACCCTATTTTATATGTATAACATATATTAGTTCCCAAAACCTCAGTAAGATAACTGTAAACTACAGAATTTTTCTTTTTTTCTCCACCTTTATTGCTAAAATATTAAAACAATGAGTTTTCCAGACTGCATAATCAAAGGCTGTTTGAAGTAATCTGCCTTCAGAAAGAGGGAGAGAACAAATTGCAATTATCTCTTTTAATATAAATATCAGCAGACTAAACCCCACCACTGTAGAATGAGTTTCTTTTTTTAAAAGATATTATTTATTAATATATCACTTCTTAACCAGATTATAATTACTTTTGTAAGTAATTTATATTGTATTTTCAGCATGGAAAAGCTCACAGAACCAAATGATGATACACTGTCTCTCGTTATGCCATCAATGTATTGCTGTTATTAATCTTTACCTTGGCAGCTGTTAAATTTAAATGCTTAACTAGGAAATGTATAACTAATGCCTGCATTAGGAAAGATTGACACCCATCATAATCTGTCTTCCAGTTGGCATAAATGATATTAAATTATAAATTAACTATTCTAATTGCTCCAACGATTTGAATGGAATGGAACATTTCAGTGAGACAAGATGGGCTTGGTCGGCACAAGGTCTGACAGAGTCAAACACCAATGGGGATAAGAAAACCAGGGTTCTTCCTAATTGTGGTGGTAGTCTGTTGTGTTACACCTCACATACAAAGTAACTTATTTCAGGAACACACTGGCATAGCTTCTGAGCACTTAGGTCCCTTTAGGTTCCCACTGAAAGTATTTTTACTCAGTTAAATATGACTAAATGTCAAATGTATAAGATGATTCGATTTGGCCAAGTCCCAGAAGATGTTCTTTTTCAGTCAATTACAAAGTAAGAAATATGGGAAATTACTTCACCTATTCAGGTCAAAAGAATGAAAATCTC
This sequence comes from Athene cunicularia, assembly GCF_003259725.1. Lineage (NCBI taxonomy): Eukaryota > Metazoa > Chordata > Aves > Strigiformes > Strigidae > Athene > Athene cunicularia. The sequence goes on along the minus strand of NW_020799095.1, from coordinate 86,107,247 downwards.
TTAGACTTCTCAAAAGATCTCATAGACTTTTTCAAAAAGAAATCTCCATATTTATTTTAAGGATGCTTCACCAGATAGCAAAGCCTTCCAGCTCCTTGACCAGACAGATCTGTGAGCATCAATTAACTCTACAGTAACTTATCACCTTACTGGTTTTTAATTTATAAATTAATACAATATTAAAGTATACTTACCTGTCTTTTATTGTTCAATACAAGTTAGGAAATGCTATAATGTTTACTCCAGATGTCCCTCACAAATTTGTGATAAACTTATTTGCATTTGACATATTTGACATGAAGAGCATAGGATAACTCACAAACAAACAGATAGGTAGAGCAGTATGTCACAGGTTTTTGAGTTTTGTTCTTTTAATGTAATGCGGTTTGAAACCCCAAGTTTCATCAACCAAATGTAGTTCTTCCACAATTTTCAGATCAAAAGTACGTATTTTCACATGCATGTGGGCAGAAATGCTGTTTCTTGGATAAACAGAATAAGTCGGAAGATACACTAAGACTTCCTGAATTACTTTGCTGCAGCTTCTTTTTCTTTTAAAATATATATACCTTATGCAATATATACTGTGTATAGAAGAATAGTGTATCACACTTAGCATGTGTTTATCTCTCCCAAGGATTGCACGTGAGCATTCCTTTTAAATAGTAATCAGTTGCTTTAAATCCTATAGAATTTGAACAACAGTGTGAATATTCACTTTCAGTAGTGTGCAGAAGCTACTTTTAGAGATTTATTTTGTTGCTGATTTATAACAAGGCATATAAATCTTGCAGTTGTTTTCTATGTGCATGTGTATATGCATGTCTGAGCGCACGTGCATCCTGAAGGGTTGTTTTAGTTCTCTTACTCCTTAGCAAAAAAAAAAAAAAAAAAGCTAAATATTAATTGATTCGTACTTGAAGGAACAGATGTACTGAATAAGATAAACATGCATTTCACTGGATTAAAAAAAAAATTCTTTTATTTTCCTCTCATTTATGAAGAATATGCACAGAATATCCCTGTGTTTGGCTATAGCTCTAATTATTAAAACTTTGTTGTGGTAAAAATTATTATGTTAATTTTAAGCCACAGTGTGACAATACAAATTAAAATCTTTATATTAATGCTTTTTTATTTATTCTTACACTTATAATTCACTTCCAGCTTTCTGTCTTCTAGTTTGCTTGGCTTTGATGAAGTTTAATTAATTCAAGTAGGGCATAAAGGTATACATGCCCACAACAATACCATTTTTACAAAACAAAAAACTGAAAGCCGGGCCCCCATTCCCCTGGCCCCAGGGGAAAAAAAAAAAAAAAAAATTTCCTCATCAGCCAAAATAGAGGCAAAAATGCCCCCAAAATCTCATATTTTATCTTCCAAGTTTATCTATTCCTGATGAAATATTGCTATAGACTTTTATTTTTCAAGATTTAGTTTATTAAATATGCTGCTTCTTACTGCTTCCTTATAATTTCATGTGCTTATACAGTGCTTTAAAAATCATTTGGTAAGAGAAAAATATTTAACTTATTAACTAATTTCAATAGAACTAAACTTATATACTTCAATGCTGACTAATTTTTTAATAAAACATATCTTAAAACAATATTACAAATTTTTCTTTCTATTAGTAATGCTCTTTTTTTTTTTTTTTTTTTTTTTTTCCCTCTGATTTTCCTGGTTTCATTTTGGTTTAGAGTTCACATTTTTCCCAAGTGAGTGAAAAGTCATTTTCACTTTTTTGTCTTTGCTTGATCATTGATTAAGTTGAAACTTATTTCTAAGCAAAAAGGAATGCTTGCTGGAAACTTTCATGAAAAAAAAAAAAGGTGCAGGTTTTCACATGCATTATTTTGGCATGTATTATACAGATGATTTTGAACATGTCCTTACATTCATCCCATGAGCTGATTCAGGATTTGTGCTGAATAGGCAACTTCTGGTGTTTCAGCTAAATATAATTGAACCTGTACCAAAGACAAAGTGCTGCATGCAGGGTTTGCATACAGTACAGCAGTTTATACAAGCTGGCTTTATAAAGATTGATCTGATAAGAATAAAGGAAGATATGACTCAACTTTCATTCCATCTCAGATAGAGAGAAATGTGGAAAGTTTAATGCCGAACTGTGAAAAGATGCAGTAAGTCACCACAAATCACTTCTACTAAGCCAAAACTGGGTAATTTACACAGCACTTTGTGATCTTCAAACAGTTTGCAGTGTGCAATTATTCATGCCACAACATGGGGCCACGGCGTCCAAGCTGCCTGTTTGTTCTACTGTTGAAGCAGAGGTGTTTGAAAACTGCAAGAGCCTACCAAAGGCCCAGAGATCATGGCTAATGTGACACCCCCAGGCCTAATCTTCTTAGAGCACTGGGATAAAATAAGTATCCATTACAAAATCAGCCTTCATCCTGCCCCCTTCTGTGCTCTGCCACTCTGATAGCCAACACGGAGACAATTGCATGATTCTGGGCTTAATCAGGTATTAGGAGCTAATGCAGTACGAGAAGAGGCTAATCTCCATATTTACTCCATCTGTACTTATGGACCTGACTTGCCTGCCCCTGATAGATCAAAAGGAATTGGCAAAAACCAGATTAGAGATGAAGAAAGGAGAGAGAGGTCCAAGAAGTGTAAGAGGCAAAATTCTCTGCTTTCCTCAGTTGTGTATATGTGTATTAAAGCCATGTGGTTTAATCCCATGGAAACACTTTCTATTGTATTTCTTTTTCTTCTCCTCCCTACCCCCACACTCTGGTCCCATCTTTAAAAATGGAAATTGCCATTGCAGTTAAAATTATTGATAAGGTTATCATGCCACTTCTAAGGAGCAACATTTACACAATTAAATCTCCAGCTTCTTTTTTTTTTTTTTTTTTTTTTTTTAATATGGATTTAATTGACCTCAGTTTATGATAGCATTTATTTATGATTGATGCATGTATAGGTCTCTTCTGGGTCCATTTTTAAATCTGATGAAAAACCCATAGCTAGGCAGAACTCATTAATTCCAGGTCTTTGTAAGTGCTTTTTGTAAGTGCTACATAAACAAATGTACCCTTCTGTGACCTTAAGTTAAAATGAGTGTGAGAAAAAGAAAGAGAAGAAAAAAGTGTCTGTAAAATTAGCTATTTGCTTTTTAGTCACTCGCAAGTAGCTGATTATCTTCTTTCTGTATCTTATCACCTACAATATCTTGGCGTTCTCTTCTGAAGCTTCTGCTACAAGCAGATACTTATGATTCCAGAAACGTGGACAGATGGATAAGGAAAAGAGCAAAGGAAATTCACACACTCACCACTGTTGGCAGTCACCTGCTGTTTGTAAACAGTGACATGTGGCCACCAATAATGACCTTCAAGCTAGGAGAGGCATGTTCTAAACTAACTGAAACGCTCTGGTCACCTTGGGTTGGTGATGAACAAGTTTTATGAAGGTGGGATGCATTCCATAGCAAGTGTGGAAGAAGCCTGTACTTGAAAGAGAGTTCAGAAAAGCTGAGAACATTTCAAAGAGTGCACTGTCCTCCCTTTTGGAAAGCTGACAGACTCACTATTTTTTTGACTCCTTACAAACCCCAAGTGGTGCCAGAAGAGAGCTGTGTTGCTGCTGATTTTTGGCAATAGAGCTCACCTCATTAGAGTGGATTAAGTCATGATGCTGAGAAGGATAAAAGGTGAAAAGCAAAACCAGTGGATGGCGAACACAGAAAGCTCAGAGTGTCATTTGTATGCTGACGCTATTATTGACTAGAGCCCATGTGGTTCACACTTTTCAATTACCGTCTGCTAGAAAGGTGGCCCATAATTGCAAAGGCTGATGCCAGTGCACCAAATGTCAAGGGAGCCTCCCTAACCCTCATCACCTTTTCTTGATGCTTGACTTGAGGATGTTCAAAGGCAAAAAGCCACAGCCTGCAGATCTCCCTGAGGAAGAAAAAGATGCCATTTAAAAAAAAAAAAAAAAAAAAAAAAAGAGATAAGACAAAAACCCAACAACTCAACCCCCCTCATTTAAAAACCTAGAGTTAAATTCATTATCCTGTGACCTTATCCTTTACCCTCTGTATAGCTAGGACATCCACCAGCATTAGTGAGAATTATACAGTGAAGATCCAGGGCATGCTTGGATTTTATAGTTTTGTGGTGTTGAAGTTGCCCAGATGCTGAGCAGCACAGATCTGACAGTGGTTGCCAGAGATTTACAAATCTTTCACAAGATTTTTAAAAGGTGGAGAATGGAGAAACTTAATTTTCCTCTAAAGTCCAATAGTGATTATCAGTGACAGCACAGGGTCACTCTTACTGAGATGCATCACTTCAGCTGGTATTGTGACATCCCTGTGCGTCCTAGAATAGAATGTGCGTTACTGCCCCCCTTTATTTAAAACCTCAAATGTTCTTTTTTGTACATCTTTATTTCACGATATATTATTTCTTTAAAGCTACAACTAAAGTAGATATTCAATAAAAACAATAAAGAGTAGTTTAAAATATTTGACTCAAACTTTTTCAGCAAAATCAAAGCAGACCCCAAAATTCAGACTTTTTAATGTCATTAACGACCTAGGGAATTTTACTGATGAGTATCACCTTTTTTTTCTATTTAAAATATTATTTTAATAACTACATTTCTTATGAGCAGATAAATGGTGGAAAATTGTGTATACTGTATTAAATAAATTTATATAACCTCTGTAAGATGAATTTTTTACAGAAAGTTAGTGTCTGTTTATAAAAAATACTTAAGTAATGTTTAAGGAGTCCTATGATGTTTCAAATTCTTCAAAATACAGATTTAGATATATATATATATATATTATTTAGATATACTTTATTTCATACGGAACTTTTTTTTTTTTTTTTAAAAAAAAACCCCAAACCAACAATTACTGCAATAATTGGGCCAAATCACTGAATCAGCTGGAATAGAATTTAAGAGTTTAACATGTTAGTACTAACATCACTGGCTTTTGTAAAAGTGGGATACATTGACTTTGCGTGGAAAAACCACATCTCTGCCTTCTTACTTCTTCTTCTCTAGGAGATGAGATTGATTATGAGATTGATTCAGTGCTCAGTCATTAAGCCAAAGTTATTTTTTAATATTTTTAATCATTAAAATTCTGCTGGAAGAATAGTTCTGTTGACTAAGCATCATACTGAGATTTCTTAGTTCCCGATTTCAAAATCTAGACAACGTCAGTCTACTTCCAGTGAGAGAGAAATCAAATTCGATTCAGATTTTATCTGATGAAGTTTTAAGTAGCTAAAATTGCACAGAGTTGTTGAATTGGAATTAACTCTAAATTATGTGGAAATCTTCATTGAGCTGTATGACCAGCTGGAATTTTTGTGTATATTCTGTTTGTAAATTAAAGATAGACCATAGTGTACTCTAAGAACATAATTTTATCACCATCAGAGAGGACTGAAGACAAAATTTTCCAACCTAACTTTGTGTGACCCATATTCCTGCCTCCTTTGTCATAAGTGAATTTATTTTTTAGCTTTAAAGCAAAATTGGTTTTGTTCAGATGAAGACATTTTACTTGAGCACAGTATTTATACTGGTTTTTAGTTTGCAACACCAGGTGTAACATATATGTAAATGTAAAAACTGTTTTCTTCATCAAGAAATGTCTAACTATGTTCACCTAACCTTGAAGACTTCCATCTTTGAGTGAGGTTTCTTGTCAATAATTCGTTTTAATTTTCTTCAAAAAGGAAAAATATATTTTAAAAAATAAAATTTATCTGAAGAACTTTCTGTAAGTCAGAGTGCACTGTTCAAAAATTTTTCCTTTTTAATTTTCTCACTTTTCAGAACTTAACTGTTCAGTATTTTGGAGAAATCAGAGGATCCTAGAGTGAAATTACTTCCCTGACTTTCTCAGACTGTGACTCTGGCTATCAAGTCAGTTCACATAAAACTTAACATCTAAATTTTCTCTGAGGAAAAGTTCTGATCCTTCAGCCTTCTGTCCTTGTTCCTTTACAGTAACAACTTTATAAATACACTAAAAATAAGAGATAATTCTAATTATTTTATTTATGAACAAGTTGTGAGTCAAGACCTTATCAAATGCATCACGGTAGTATAATTTGAGAATACAGGTACTTTAAGTCCATTAGTGATGGTGCTGTGATCTGGGCACACGCAGATGGTATGCTAAACTCTTTGAATCAACTTTCAGAGAAGAAGAGCTGTCAGCAAGACAAGGAAAAAAGCATGAGAAATTTTTCTCATATTCTCCCTTGGATATTTAGTGAAACATACTGAAAAATACATACAAGTTAAATCAACATTGTAACATGGAACCTGGACGTAAGGTGAGACCTGAGAAGTGTCCTAGTCTATTCGTACATCATGCAGAGTAACAGATGCAGCAGCTCCATGCGTTAAGAAGTTTCCATGAGAAACAGTTTGGGGGTACATATAAAACTTGATTAAGTATTCAAAACTGAGAAAGTGTTCAAAACTCTGAGCCTCGTCATCAAAATGTTATCTGGCTTCCTCAGGAAGGAAATTAATTTGGATACCAGCTCAGAGTCTGGGTGCTTGGCAAAAGGTAAAACATTGTCTCAACATATATTTTGTGGTTTTAGTCTCATTTCCATCTTTGAAGTCTATCCCACCTCAAATAAATGCATCTCTAATATTAGACTTTTTTTTTTTTAATAAGACTAATGGAATAATTTCTGAGAAATTAACTGCAAATAGGTTTGCATTTATTTTTAAATAAGAAAGTTTATTGTCTCATAATAACTTTGTCTCATTATAAATTTGGTGATTAAATCTGGGCCTAACTGTGACAAATGAAACCTAATTTTCCTCTGGAGTTAGTCATGACTGGTCATACATCTTATATATTTATTATCCTTAAACGGGTGAGAATAATCCCTAAGTATAATATTGTGTTTTTCATATACAGATTCAAAAAATATTCCTAATCTATACTGGAAAACTGTGATTTCTGTGACTTTGATTCCAGTGGATGACTACCAGGAGACATATAGAAAATAAAGTTCAGTTTAAAAGAATTCACCAAAAGTAAGTTCACTTGTTTTCTTTTTCAAGCAAATTTCCCTATACTTTTTTTGAGTATTATATTTCTCCAGCTTTACTTAATCACTTCAGCAGCTAGCCTAATAGTTTGCTCTCTCACTCTTCTGTAAGTTCTAGATTTTATGTGCTATGAAATTTGATATTGAATCCGAGTTCTGTTAACAAATATTTTTTGACTGTCGGATATGCTGGCTGCATTCAGTGGCTACTGAATTCCAAGAGGCAAATATGAATTCAGAATTTCTAGGAGTCTGGCAGTGTTGAGTTGTTACACGGATTTGTGTTCCCCTATAGCATGGAAAGATACTTATGTTGTTGTGCTTCAGAGAAGTAACTTCTGGTCTGCATAACTTTGTGGATAAGCAATGATGATGAACATGTACAGAAAAATCCCATTGAACTAAACAGGGAAGAAATCTATAGATTTCCCTAGGAATCTGTTATATTTTCACTAAATTGTCCTGAAATTGAAAAATGGAGTGAAATTTGTGCTGTAAATGTTGTTTGTTCAAAATTAACTGGTGAAAGGGATATTCTAGATTTCCCATTCAGGATAATAATATGGTTCAGAGAGTCTTTAAAAAGTTTTTTTTATTTTTGGTTTTTAATGGAGAAGTCATTAGGACTGAAAAAGAACCAACTTTCACTCTCCTTTTTCCCAAGTTTCAGCTTATCACTTCTGAATAATTAAAGCTTCTTTTTCTTTGAGATATCTGCACTGATACTATGTGGATACTGAAAGCACAGTTTTCAAAGGAAGGTCATTGACAGTAAAAAGGTTTACTATTCCATGTATTTCCCCCTAATATTTTTCCCTTTAAGTTTCTAGCAGCAGTGTCATATTAAATGACTTCCCCCCTTAAACTGTTAAGTGGTGCTAGTTCAGTTTTAGCGGTAAGTCGCCAGCAGACTCGGGGGAGAAGTGCTATCTCCTATGGCCCTGAAAATTGATATTGAACATGGAAGAAAAAATCTCACAAGCTGATAGCAATTAGCTAAAAAGGATTTGCGACTCCATGATTCATCACACTAGGGGATCAAAGTCATTTACAGAGAGTGTTTCTACAGTCCCTGCCTGCTGCTCTAAAGATATACCTCTGTTTATCTCTCACACTGTGGTGTGACATTTCCTTTTTTAAGAGCCCATTTTCTTAGAAACATAGCAGTGGGCTGCTGCAGCACAGGCAGTCTTTGATTCTCCACTGACTGCCTAAATGACACGATGGCTCTAATGGCACAGCTTTAGCAGGAGCTTGCAATGGGAATTGGACTTATTATTTACATAAATGGACTAACAGGTCAGGTCTGGTACTTGCTTGTAAAAATGAGGACAAGGTCTTCTCATGGCAAGTGGTGTAAGGCAGGCCTGTGGTTCTGGAACTCTGTGGGGCTTCTCTGATTTTTCTTTTTCTTCACTAGGAATACTAACTTGCAAAATTAAACATCACTTCCTATACATGTTTTTAGAGCTATCTTACAATAGAATCCTATATAATTTTATCAGAGGATTAAAAGAAACCTACCACAACACCAAAATTTTTAAAGAAAAGAATTATACATCTCTGTCCTTCCAAAACTCACTCTAACACTTTAAAAACAGCCTCATTTGTCAAAATGTAATTTCACTTATAATACTGTGATACAAAAGAAAAACAAAGAAAAAAACCCCAACCAACCACTATATTTTTCTGCTTCCAGGACCAAAGGTTCCCTGTTATCTCAGTAGTAAGAATTGGATTTGTTTCTCAGACACACAACCTGAAATCATGGAAATCTTATAACTTCTAAAGATATTTTATTCACTAAGGCTGGAAACACTGAGCTCCTTAGTGGAAGGTAAAATGGAGTTTATTCAGTGATAATGTTGTTATAAGCTTCCTCATGTTTATTTTGGTCAGAAATTTATAAGAGGGTGAGGTTTTAATCATCCTGGTCCTAACTGCTGGTTGTCTCATTCCTGAGTACTAAATGAGCATTAAAAGTTCACAATGATGTGGCAGTGTTTACTCTTACATGATAACTTATAATTAATACTAATTTCTTTGTTGTGAATCCAGCCCTAGAAACAAGTACATAAAACTTGAACAGGGAGGGGGATAATATCAGGCTTGCCCATGGCAAGCTGTGGGACAACACGCTAAGGTTAGAGGGACAGGGTGCTAGCGAGGGCCCTCAGCCTGTTGCTCTGAGACGTGCTGGGCACACTGCAGCAGACTTAAAGTCTTACAGAGATGAACCAGGGGCTCCTGAGGCAATAGGAGCCAACAGAAAAACAAGGGTGAAACACCCCAAAGGAATTAAGGGGTGTTCCTCTACAAAGGTGACACAGCTGACAGCCCAGCCGAAGTGCCTCTACACCAGTGCATGCAGCATGGGCAACAAACAGGAGTTGGAAGCCACCGTGCTGCTAGAAAGCTACGATCTAGTTACCATTACAGAAACTTGGTGGGATGAATCCCCATGACTGGAGTATGGCTATTGATGGGTACAGGCTGTTCAGAAGGGACAGGCAGTGGAGGGGTGGAGGCACTGCCTTCTGCATCAAAAAATGGAGAATAGCAGGTTGAAAGCTTATGGGTAAGAATCAGAAACCAAGGCAACAAACAGAGCCCTGTGGTTGGTGTCTACTACAGGCCACGCAGCCAAGGGGAGCTTATTGATGATTCTTTCTTACTCCACTACAGGGGTATCACATTCTCAGGCTCCGGTCCTACTGGTGGACTTCAACCATCCCGACATCTGCTGGAAAAGAAGCACGGTGAGCTGTAGGCAATCCAGGCAACTCACAGAATGTATTGAGGGTAACTTCTTGAGCCAGGTAATAGGCAGCCCTACCAGAGGGGATGCGATACTGAACCTGACCTGGTCACCAACACAAGTGAATAATGTCAACAGTGGAGGCAGCCTGGGCTGCAGTGATCATGCACTAGTTAAGTTTGAAGTCCTGAGGGGCATAGGTCCAGCAAAGAGTGAAGTTAGGACCCTGAATTTTAGGAAACCTGGGAAAATGTCCACAGGGACAAGGGAGCAGAAGAGAGATGGCAGATAGAAGGATGCTTTCATCGAGTGCAAGAGCTCTGAATCCCCAGGTGAAAGAAATCAGGAAAAGACAGCAATCCAAGACATGCTGGTCAAACTAAAGGGCAAGATGCACAGGCAGTGGAAGCAGGGACAGGTATCCTGGGAACAGTATAGGGATGCTGCCCGGTTGTGTAGGGATGGGGTCAGGAAGGCCAAGGCATGGCTGGTGCTGACCTTGACAAGGGATGCAAAGAACAATAATAAGGGCTTCTACAGCTATGTCAGCCAGAAAATGAAGCTTAAACAAAGTGTACACCCTCCATGAACAAGACTGGCAAACTGGTAGCAGCAGAGGAGGAGAAGGCTGAGGTACCCAACATTTTTGCCTCAATCTTCACTGGCACCCTCTCTTCCCACACCTCTCAAGTGGATGTACTGCAAGACAGGGAGTGGGGGAGCACTATGAGGAAAGGCTGAAGAATTGGGGTTGTTCAGCCCGGGTTGTTCAGCCTGGAGAAGGCTCTGAGAGACCTTATTGAGGCCTTTCAGCTCTTAAAAAGGGTTTATAAGGGGACAAACATTTTAGGAGGGCCTGTTGCAATAGGACAAGGGGTAAAGGTTTCAAACTAAAAGAGGGTAGATTTAGACTAGATATAAGGAAGACATTTTTTACAATGAGGGTGGTGAAATGCTGGAACAGGTTGCCTAGAGAGGTGGTAGATGCCCCATCCCTGGAAACATTCAAGGTCAGATTGGACAGGGCTCTGAGCAACCTGATCTAGTTGAAGATGTCCCTGTTCATTGCAGGGGCTTTGGACTAGATTACCCTTAAAGGTCCTTTCCAACCCAAAGTATTCTATGATTCTATAATAAGATGACCTAGGAAATGCAGCAGACCTAGAGTCCTTTCTTGGGTCGTTGAACCTTTTTAGTTTTATGTAGTTGTCTGTGACTGTAGAAACAATCTTACAAGTGTGTGTGATTTATATTTTACAAGTGTGTGGGTGCAAATTTATTTAATTACCTCTCTATTAATTCAGTAACTAAAGCTAGGTCTAGCCCAATGTTCACCTGAACATTTTGGTATTTTGAAATAAATTCTTACTACATCACACTTTTGTGTGACATGAACAAATATACCCCAGTTCTTCTGGTCATCTTTGTTTCATTTGTTTGCGCTTTTTTTCCTCATAGTTTTGGTTTGGTTTTCTTTTTCCCCTAGAAGACTGCTTTAGAAGACCTCTCAATGATCTGCAGGACCAATACATAATGCCTATACGTGAAGAATCACGAGTATGTAACAGTTGGGACAAAGACTGCAAGTAGAAGATCATTTCAGAGCTTGAGATTTGTATTTGATTTTGTTTGGATGTCAGTATCTCCTCCTGTGATTATTCTTTGTGTAGGCTGCCTTTAGTAGCTTTCTTATTTGACTTATTTTCCAGGAAACAACTGGGAAGTAGTTTATTACAGCATCTTGTATGTTAAACTGATCCACCTCAGGAGTTCTTATCTGTTCTTACAGGAAATAAATGTTCCCTTGGATTCTGTGGTGTAACTTGCTGGTATATCTCACACACTGTAACCTGGAGACCTTTAAAGTTTGTGGCACATATTTGGGAGCCCAGTGGATTTGGAAAATAAGCAATCAGAACACTGGTTTATGTGCCTAAGCAAGGCTCAAGGAGAATAAATCCCAAACTCAGATTTCTTGTAATATAAAGACAGAAACGGATCCCTCATCAGCTAGGGAAATGTGGTCCCATAAGAAGTGGTCATGTCCAGTCTCAGTCTGTTATGACATATGCTAAAACCAGCAGCATATTCTAGCAAGATGTTGATGTTGCTCCTCTTTAGAGCAGCAGCAGAGTGCTCTTGACAGTGTTCCCCCAGAGTCATCCTACCCTGCAACTGCCAGATGGTGCTCATATCAAGTGCACAGCCGGCACTAACCTGCTCTTCCCCAGTCTATGTGAATCCCTTTAGATAAGGGGCAGAGATTCTCCTTAGGGTCATACACAGAGGAAAGGAATAGAATTTCTCCTCTTGGTGGCTGACTCATTTGCTGACAAGTAATTTCTTCAACAGAAATGGTTGTGCAAACAGAGTGAAAACTGTCATTTAAAACTTGTTCATCCCGACAAGCTAAACAGGAGGGAGGAGTGACTTTTGAGAATAGTCATTGAGCACCATTCTTGTACAGCAAGTGAGTACAGCTTTGTGAGGATCTGGTGGCCTGATGAGACACCGAACTCGCTCACTAAGATCCTATGCCTGAACAAGTAAAAATACATTAACTTTTGTGCTTCTGTTGCATTTGAGAGGACAAAGCCATAGAAGATGTAGTTGAGAAGTAGAATGTGCATTGTGGTGAACTCCTATTTCTAAAGAGAAATAAGGCTTCAGAAGTAATTTTTAGAAAATGTGACAAATTTTGAAAGAGCAGAGAAATCCCAGTAAAGCTCAAATTATTGAACTGATGCATTTCTGTTGAAAAATAATTAGAGATTTCACTCTTGCAGAAACAATAATTTATTTCTATTTTTGTAAGATAAATTTTGCTGTGTACAAACACTTTAAAAAAAGGTATTTGAAACTTTTATTTTATTTAACATAGTCTGATGTCTATGAGATTTACCATAGGACTGGACCCGAGTAGCCTGTAACTTGTTTTATCTGAATTTATGTAAATATTTACTATAAAAATAAATTAATGATAATTTAAAATAGTTTATATCTGGTTGATTAACAGTCTTGCATGTGCTGTAATTACAAAAAAGATATCAAACTGTTATGTGTCAGTATTACAGCTTGGGAGAAAAGGAGTTAATTTCTTTAAAGATTTGAATTCCTAGAATTACAGAATTCTTGTTTTTAATCTATCTATATGAGGCAGAAACATCAAAATATGGAGATGTGAAGCATCATGTAACTATAAAGCTCCACCCATTTACCTCAGCTGAAAATCTGGCCTGGTGTTAATGTATATGAATGAAAGTGTGAATTACTGAATGATTTTACCTACAGTTCCTGTCCTGTCCAAAATTATTTCCATTTAGTCCCTAAATAAATTGCATTTATGCATGTAAACAAAGTTCATAACATGTTTATAAACACGTCATCTTTGGGCTCCAGTCTTTTCAAATGCACATTTAGGAGACAAAAATTTCCTCAAATAAATATGCAGGAAATAAAATAAGAAAGAGACCAAATGCAGTTAATGTAAATGTTTGTCATTACTTACCCACATATGCCTGAAGCATCTTTTTTTGCTTAGACTGCACATATGCAAAATGAAAATGTATATATTTCCCACTCTTTATTTCTGGGCTTTTTGCATGTTAGAAATGTTATAACTCTGAGACCAATTTAAAAACTGCTTTCTCAATTAAAATTAATTTTTATCCATAAAATGCATTCCTCCAACTACCTGCTTTTTTTAACTCTCCCTCCAGCATAAGGAGGTCTTATTTCCTCTAATATTTTGTCATTTGTTCCCATCTTTGTACTACAGTTTTTCCATCCTCGGCTGTATCAGTAGTGCCAATAGGACTGTTCATGGGTCTGCTGTATATCAGGAAATAGCCAGCTTTGTCACCTAAGGAAATGTAGCATCTAATTGCATCCAATCAGTTTCTCTTTCACGTATGCACATGCATGAATCTACTGAGGCGACAGAGAGATAGGAATCCTGTGAAATTATTTTTCACACTTGTTTTCAGGTTTACTCTTTAAGTAGTGCAATGGTTGTAATTTTTCTGTCTTCTGTTTTCAAGATTACATTGTGATACAATGTCAAGAAAATAAAATTAATAAGTGATGGCAAAATCTAAATCTCTATTGTGAAAGGAAGTTTCTACACAAAATGTGCTTTATTCTACCTTTTCCTTATTCTGAGATGCATTTTCACAATACTTTTATGCAGAGATTTTTAAATAATAAAAATTGACTTCAAAATGTTATACATTAAAATACAAGCGAAAGAAGTCTCAGAGTTTTTTAGAAAGAAATCTTGGTTCTGTGTTTAGTGTGTGGCAGGTGTCACTTATTTGCTTAAGAAGCTTTCCTATCTTTCCTGCTGGTTGGTGCTCCTATATCCAGGTACGACACATATCTTGACCATGTTTTTAAACACACAGTCAGTATAAGTCACTTTAGAGCATGTTATTAGAGCTATTTCTTGCCTCTGGCTGATGTCCCAGAAGATGATAAATCATTCGCTTATGCTACAGAAGGGAAAAAAAAAATCAATGTTCAAAACTTCCATGGTCAGCTTTACTCAGGACAACTAAACTCTACAGTGACAAAATACTGATGATGTCATCAATAAAGTAAATTAATGCTGTGAACAACTTAGAATTGTGAACTGCCTTGCAGCATGTTGTAGAATAAGAAGAAAAGTTTTGGAGAATTAAGTTGCAAACTAGTGATTTTTGGACTCTAACTGCAAGGTGGGATTCATCTTTAAAAGATAATGTGAGAGTATACAACTAACTTTTTTACAAGCAGAACATATGCATTGGCAGTGACATGATTAAATCCTGGGACTTTTTCTCTTCCGAAGCCTACTGGTGAAGAGAACATGTTATTGTGCCCCGGTCACTATAAAAGCAATAATCAGACATAGTTATGCGCGTGTTATGAGAATTTGAATTAATAGAGCATTTAATGTATTTATTAATTTCTAGAACTGAATTCCAGCAAGCAAATGACCACTGAAAGACAGATATTTAATTACCACAGCTGTGCCAGTTTCACATTCACACATTGTATATAGGGGCTTGAGAAGAAAACAGGTTCACATTCTATCCATTGGAGTGACCCATATTTCATGTAGCTCCCATGTCAATGGGCAGGGAATGATGTCTCAGACTGGTGTCTTCTAGATATCCCATCTGCCTTAATACTGGTACCATGAGCCTCTGTAAATGGTCCCACTGTCACCTGCTACAAAATGCAAATAGGGCTTGTAGCTTGAGCTGTCTACAGAACTCCTGCAGTCTAAGCCAGTCCCAGGACTACCTGGGAAGTGTACTAGTTTTGAAGGATTCCCAGGTCCTCCAGCATACGAGAGAGGTAGCCATGGCCAGTGAATATTATTTATTGAAGGGATAGCCATGTGCACTTCATCAGCTGCAAAATGTGTCAGCAAGTAATTAGGTGAGTTTCATGTCATTAATTATGTCTTCAGGTTCAATGTAAAGGAAAAGGTACTGTTTTAAGTAAAAATTCTGAACAATAATATTATTACTTGAGGAGGTAAAGATAAGGCATAAACTTCAAGGTGAGATTGTTTATTTAAAGCAAGATTATCTGACATACATCTGGGGACAACTTTATACTGCTAGGGTAAGGAACTAGGTGATATTTTTCTTATCACAAGATTTTGCGATCATGTGAACACTCAACCCACTAAACAAAATAAAATATCCCTACTAGATTAATAATATTGAATAGAACAATTAATCACATATACATTCATTTCACAAAGTAACTGAAAAGCTTTAGGATTACTTATCCTACAGAAAAATGCATCAAAATTGAGATGAACAAGCAACTGATACGCTAAGTGTGAAGCATAAGGGAAGTTGTTCCTCAAAGCAATTTTTAGCTTACGAGGAACATGTGTCTTTAATTCAGGTGCAGAGCTGAAAGTACACCAGGAAATGACCAAGGCGAGATCAAAATCTACTCTGGTGGGTGAAGTAAAAACACAGACAGAGGTTATAGGAGGGAGAATGTGATTCCTGTAATATGCTGGTTGGTTTTAAATGAGGCATTTTTTTGTTCAGAGTGTGGAGTGCATCAGCAGAAGAGGATCATTGTTACATCCTATCCTGACATTAATCTGACGGATATTGGGAATTTGAGTAGCAAGAGAAGAGTGGGTTGCTCTGGAAAAAGTCTGAATGCATATGAAAAGAGGGGAGTAAAATATCTGAAATCAGGAAGCTAGGGGGATGGTCTTGATAAAGCTGTGCTAAACTGCTAGTTATCAGGCTGTGAGGTTTCTGGGTAAACCAGAATGGCATTCTCAATGTTCAAAATATTTTACTTCTGAACTAATTTAACTGATTGGAAATGAACTGAACTATTCAGTTCTTCCAAGATTTAATAAGCAAGGAGGGAAAAGAAGAACTTGTTTTGAACCTAATTGTCAGACTGTCCCAATCCGATACAGGATTTGAGGTGATACAGACATACATAAATGATTTAATAAATTCAGTCTCTAGAATGTAATTGTTGTTCCTACCTATATGTCAGGTGTATCCCCACAATGGCTTTCACATTTCGGATGCTGAAAAATTACCTTCCAGTGACTTCCAGAGACATGTTTGAAAAGTTGTGTTCTTTCCTTGTATGTTTACAATCTCTGAATTTCTCATGGAACACTGTGACAATCTTTTGGAGGGAGGAATAGTTCAGAAATGGAGGAACGATGGGAAGATAAAATATAATTTTGTAAGATTAATTGAAAAATATTATTATATTTAGGACTTTTACCAGTATATAGATAAATATATGTATGTTTATCAACATCAGCATTGGTGTGTGTGTTGAAATGCTGGATATGGCAAAGAAATCATGTTTGTTGAGGCTAGAGCAGAAGAGATGTTATTCAGCAGAGTGGGAAAAATCCGGCTTACTTTCAGTACTGAAGATGCTTTTAGCAAATTCTTTTAGGAGCTTTAAATCTGTGGTTTTAATCTTTGTTTCTCTCAGAAAATTAGACACCAAAATAGGCTTTTCTTTTCTGCAGTAACTAAAATCAGCACTTATGAAGGTGGTTGAGGCATTTGCCATGCTTTCTCCGTTTGTAATAGAAACTGTGGTTTTGTCAGTTGTACAGTTGCTTAAGGGTTATTTGAACTCCAGAGTAGATTATGTCCTATCCCACTGAATTGTTTAGGTTTCATTTGTTCTTCTATGCCTCCTTGTGTGAGTGCTTCAACTTAGTTTTGGGCAGGTATTTCCCTAGTACCCTTCATAACATAGACTCATCAGTGAGAATAATCTAAACTGCCCTGTTCAGGCTACAGAACTTCTTGCATTCATGTACTTCTCCTGACTCAGAAAATTTCATGTGGCAAAGCTTCTTGTTTGCAAGATAATAATCTTGACTTTGTTTTCCCTCTAGACTCAGTATATAAGTTTTCACTGTTAAATATCTGGTTTTCTTGGGCTATCCTGAAGTCAAGCATGGGGTTTCTCGTTGTATGTCAGCCCTAGCAAAAGCATTTGTTTTGTTGAACCTAGTAGAGATCTGAAAATCCTACACCAATACATAAAAACTGCAGACATTTCTGGGCCCTATTCAACTACTGTCCATAACCCCTCTTAGGGAGATGTGACCTCTTCACTGCTCCCTAAATTAGGCTCTGTCCCTAGGTATTCCAAAGACTCTCAGGTCTTTGGACCTAAGCACAGGGGAAGAGACACAAACCTCCAAAGTAGATGCAGTAGAGCTGTTTGAGCTGTTAATGACTGCTGCATTGGAGAAATATCAAAGACTTAATCTGTAGAGGTTTGATCATATGCTGAGGCTAAAAAATATCTCAAAGACTCTTTGGCTTTAGCTGAGTCCAACAGCTTTAATATGATAGCAAGGGGCTTGGAAGTGACAGAGAATGGAGATTCTTCTTGTTTTGGAGGCTCCATCTTCTTTCTTGTCTCTCTCTTTTTTTTTTTTTTTTCAGGATCCTAAGGAGTTCTGGGAGTGAGACTCCTGCTCCTGAACACTTGGTGACCTGCCACTGGAGTGAATTTCCAGTGATGTCAGTGTGTAACTATCCCAAAAAGCAACAGGGAAAAAGTGGGAACTGGTCAAGTACATACTGAAAGGCAGAGAAATGTGGCACTTGAGAGAGAAGAGCTACTTCTGTGAGGGAAATCCACTATGTGTCCTGTAGGGAGAGTTTCATACCCACTCTCTTCATTTTCCCCAGTAGCCTTGCCTCTCCAGCACCTGCATCAAGCTTTTTTAATGAACCCATCTGTGAACAAACACACCTGGTATTAATCCTGGGCATAGAGCCAACATGAGTGAGAGAAGGAATGAGGTGAAGAGGAAAAGGTGCAGGGTGATTATAGGTGTGTTTAAAACCTAGCTAATCTGTTTTTTTTTCTTTACCTTTATAATCCATATAAAGTTGTGTTTGAAAGAAAGGTGCTGTATAAAGCAGGAGGAAGAAGTGGTGTGGCTTCCTTTATGGTACTCTGGGAACTAAGCTGTCTTTCCAACACAGCACTAGAGGGAAGTCATTTGATGGTGTTGCAAATCTATTTTGATATTTGATTGTGTTTTATTAGTGAGTTGAGTCCTAATGTGAAGTTACTGATCATACTTGTATAGTGACTATGTAAATTCACTTTGCACATAGTAAGAAAGCTGGTATATAGATAAATAATTATGTATCAGCAAAATAGTTGCTAACTGAGTTTAAAAAAAATAAATTCAGTTTGGAGTTCTATATTTAAAGGATTATATTTTTCCCTGACTAAATAAAAGACAGTCTTTCTCATTTTTTGTCTTCTTTTTTTTTTTTTTTTTCCACATTCATGAATTCATTAATAGATAATGCAAGTATTAAGGTTTCTTTTTTATTAGTTTTCACCAATATTTTTTTATTTGTCTCAAGCTTTTATGAAAGTTTTTGTGGTTTTTAATGAATAAGCACAATGAGAAAATCTAGGCTTTATGTAATTTACAGAATGAAGTTTGAGTACTGAAGACAACATCTATCAAATTTGAGTCTCCTAAATGAAGATATCTCTAACCTTGTTGTATTTGTTCTTTTGGTTCACAACCTGATTATTGTTTCATGAAAAAGAATTAGAATAAATTTAAGTCATATTATTTATTCTTCATTGCAGGGCAAACCAAAAAAATCCCCAAAAAGTCTTGTTAGCACTATTATAGCAAGTTACGCTGTTGTTATGGAAAAAAGTATGCAACTGTGGCTCCAAGACAAAAATAATGACCTGTTATCTGTTGAGGATGTGAATTTTCATCAACATCTGTTTGAAAGGGAATCGCAAAATCAAAGCAACTCAACTTTCCACTTGTATGGATTATACGGCATGCTAAAACGGATATTTTCAATGGTGTTAATGATACACTAGAAGATCTGGGTTATTTCAAAACCAGTTACTTTAAATGATTAGTTAAAATGAGGTCTTACCAGGTGGTAAACCCTCAAGGATATAGTAGCATACAGTACAGCTTGAAACTGCTGAGAGGAAGAGAAAGAGACTGGAAACTCATTTTGTGGCAAATGATGTATGAGATCATATAATAATACCTCTGATAAATAGTAATAACACTGATAAGAGATTTTATCTTTTTGTAAAGAATGTGTAATAATTAATGAAGGGGGGACTGGGCCACCAGAAATAGGTGCTGCTCTGTTCTTTTCTTGTCTTGTTGGCTGTCATTCCACAGCTTTCATAGACAGACTTTCAGTAAATCAAGTGTAATATTTTATGGAGTAATAATAGTGCTGTATAACCTGGACTGGTGCTGAATATTTGTCTTGCCCAGTCTGCTTTGTCTTCGTTTAAGTAGTGCGATTTGGTTAAAGTTTGAGTAACAGGGGAGAAGGGAGAAGAAACTACTTCGGTGTTAATGTTCTCCAAAACACATTGAAAGCAGAAAAATGGCCTGAATTCCCATAATTTTAATTTCATAGATCCATAGTTGAGCTACTTAAGACTACCAGAACATGCCCTGGCAAAACCTTTGTATTTTTCTACTATAAACTAAGCATAAATTCAGTGGTAGATGACAGATTACTTCATATACCATGCAAGCAAGCCCAGACAATAGCTTTAGCCATGACTGATTGCCTAGCTGTAACCCACTTTATGTTAAATGTATTCTTGCTGTTCAATTCCACAACTGTAATTTTGTTCTTCTGCACTGCTCAGCCCTCTGTGGACTAACCAGGTTCCTTCAGTAATGATTTCTTTTCTATTGTATTGTTTTCTGCATAATCAAGTTGGTAGGTAGGGGTTTAGGTGACACAGCCATCTGTCAAGTTCATTTGCTCTGAAAATGCAAGAAATAATGGCCTCTACAACTTGGGGCTATCTGTTATAAAGGAAGAATATCAGCTTTTACCCTGCACCATCTTCTCATCTCTTCAAATTATCATTTTTTCTACTTTCTATATAAAATACATAAGGTTCTCTTGACATGACTGATTGGTGAAAAAGAAAGCTATCACATGTCCACCTTGTATTGCAATTTATGCAAGCAATCCAATTAAGGAGAAACAGCTAACATCCAGACTAATGTGCCTGTCGTGAAACTAAAGAGACTGCTACAGACTGCTCCACTCAAGTGTTATCATTGCTGGTTCTCTGACATGCTAACTACTTCCTCCTTGAAGTTTGCATAATGTGTAAATGTAAGGGAGTCTGCATGCCACAAAGGAAAGGGAAATCAGTTATTCATTTTTCCTCTTCTAAAATAAAATGCTCATAATAATTCCTATAAGGAGCCTTTATCAAATTGTATCCGTTTGCTAAAATGACGTACACTTGGTGGGGAAAGACATAAAAAGCTGCCTGTGGGTTCTCAACCTTTTTCAGATATATTGGGAACAGGCTGGGATAATCCAGGAATGATTCCATTTTTCTGTGTATATATGTGGAGGGGAGAGAGTTTTTTATACAGCAGAATAACCTTTATATAACATGATGCTAGTGGAGCTGGAAAAACTTTAGTTACTCTAGGTCAGAGGCATCTTTACATTAGCTCTGTTTGTTATTGCCCCTACTAAAATGCAGAATGACCAATATCTCTTACTTAGAACTCCAGTGGCCTGATCAGAAAAAAAAAAAAAAAAAAAAAAAAATTGGTACTAGTGAAACATGGAATTTTCAACTTTAATGAAAATATAATTATTAAGTGGACTGTCACACCTCTTTTACTAGACCAATTCCTCCATCATCTGCCTCTCAGGCCCACTGACCTAAGACTTTCTGCTGGATGAGAGATTCCCTGACAGAGGAACAACTGCTGTTCTCCACAGCAAATGTAAAAAGTAATAAACCCAATAATTAAATTAGTTAGAATTAGTAGCCAGCTACTGAATATTTTCAAAATAACAAATCAGTATATGAAAAGTAGATGAAACAACAGAACAGAGAAAGATTATAAAGAAGATATTCTACACTATATTTCTGCCCGACAGTGCAAAACTTGATATCCATTGTGTTGGTGCTGTGTAATGCATTTCATGCAGAATTGAAAATAGTCCCTTGGTCTTGTCCATGGAGTTCTTCAAACTGTGCTCTGACTGTCATTGCAACAGATGTTTGGCATGGAAAGTCATGCTGATCTCACAAAGAGTTAATTGTTCTATCTAAGCTTGCATCTATTGCAAGTTTTATGTCCTATTTCACCACAGAATATTATTTTCTGCTCCAGATAAGTATACTTCATGAGACTTGAATACTACCCCCCGTGTAGCGTATTTATAATAAATTGCAAATGTGATTTTTGAAAGTAGAGTGAAACATCATTAACTTAACCTGTTGAAATCCGAGCTAGATTGTTCTGAATTTTCAGGGAAATGCCTTTGCCCCTTGGGCCAGCCATGGTACCTTGGACGTGTTGGTGTTTTTGTGGAAATCATTACTACTGGCTAGGCAAAAAGGCAGGTACCTGATTTAGTGCCATGCTTTGTTGCTGTGTTCTAGATTTTGAGGTATAATTAATCTCACAGAATATGAGGTAGCCAGAAGTCAGGTCATGGATGGAAGTGAATATCCACTCTCTCGGTGTTAAATGAACAAAACTTGGAATAGAAAAGCAGCATCACTACCACCAAATATGTGTAAGTTTCTTAAATCTCCTATGAGCAATTTTTGCCTGCAACTTGCATGTAAACATTTTAAAGATGCCTGCTTATACTATCTATATAGTAGATCATATTGCACTATTCCCATTGGTCAGAATTTCTACCTGAAGATGTCATCTTGAATTTTATACTTTATGCTTCAAATATCTAGAGAAAAACAACATGTAAGTAACATGACACAGCTAAATGAAAATGATAGTTTTAATGTGAAAAATGTTATCCTCATCTTTTTTCAGTGCACTGTAACACACACACATGCACACTGTCCCCATCTAGTAGAGTTATATTCAGTCAAATTCAAACTATCTAATAAACAGGTGCACCTCCTGTAGGAATTTCTTGGCCTCAGTTATTAAAAGAAACTTTAAAAAAGAGGGAATAGACCTGGGCTTAACGAGATAGGAACTAAATCTGGGCTATAACTGGACCAGAAAAATAAAGTCAAAGTACTGCAAAGAAACATGCAATGGCTGCAGAGCAAATATTTACTCTGTGTTATGCTGCTCACACTAAAGTGACTGGAAGAATAGCTTGCAGTGGGGATCTTTAAGAACCAGGAACAGCTAGTTGAAGGAGCAGTAAATGAAAGGCAAAGTGAAGTTCTGGATTAATTATCTGGGAATTAATTGTTTAGGGTTAGTTGTTTAGGAATAGGTTGTAGAGCTCTACACTGCAGAAAACATGATGTCCAAGAATCAGCAAGCAGCTGAGTATAAGCATTCACACCATCATCACCTTGCCTTCAGCTGCTTGGGTAGCTATACTGACAGGGTCAGAAGAAAGGAGTGAAAATAGGGCCAGCAATTTCAAGTGGTTTTGTGAAACAGCAGGGACATAGATGTGCATGTGTGGATGCAGATTGTCCAGAAACACTGATGTCTTTCCACTCTCTGTGAAAACAATCCTTTCCTTGACCTTGGTGACCACAAAGCTCAGCCTGGTTGATTAGGCTATTTATACGTTCGCAGGCAAAATTGTACACCTGATCTCAGACTTTTGCTTTCCAGAGTGTTAGGTGAGCATTGCTGAAAACCACAGATGTGTGCTTTGGCTTTTTATATGAAATAATTCTGAAGCCTTTTCTTCCTGTTAAATGCAGAATTTAATTTAGTCATACATATAATAAAAATATGGGCTATGCCATGAAACTCGGTAACCACACTGAAAGAAAGTTTGGAATTTCATGACTTAAAATTATTTATCTTGCAATTAATACTTCATTTGGATTTCAGTGCACCATCATTTTCTCAGTATTAGCTAAATTATTGAGATAGCTAGTTTATTAGGTGCCAGCCAAAGTATTTACAGTGATAGGTACCCCAAAACTGAGGAACAGAAATTCATGCAATGTAAGACATTTTAAAGGTATGGGATTTCTGAGAAAGTGCTAAGATTCTTCTTGGATTCAGATTTTTTCATCACTTTTAGTTGAGCATGTACAGCCACTTATTCCTTCTGGAACTATTGGCTGCATAGTGTAGTTAACTGCAAAACCCAGTCCTAATCTACAGAATTTTTAAAATTTTATTTTTATGGGTTACACCTGTTAATTACAAGAACTTCAGCAGAGTAAGGAAGACATCTCCTCCACCCACAAAAATGCATAATGTCTGTATGTTTGGGATATATCCATAGTACATAGAACAGATCACCAAATTCAAGTTCTGATTATTAGTCTTATAATTTTAAAGATGTTTTAACCTAGACAGAATTTAAAAGGTTATGGTAACTACGTTCTGTAGCCAGTGGCTGGGTTCAGATTTAAAGTATTATAAGATCTTAACACCTCTTTTCTTTTTAGATAGAATTAATGCATTTTTTCACAGTAATTTCTAAAAACTTTTAGTAAATACAACCTGAAATATTTAATACAAGTATGACATCTAAAGTGTATGCTGATCAGTGCACACAAAGGCTTTCCTGGAACCTCACAAAGCAATTATGAATATTGTAAGAATTTATCCCATTTATACCAGTATCAGTTCCATAGGCATAGCTGTTTTATTATATTATCTGTCAGCATATATAAAGCTAATATTTGCTAATAGCATACTTTCTGTGGTATAATTATCACACATCACATTGATGTCCCATTAGAATTTTTTAGTGAACGGTAGTAGCCCAAGGTAGACCGTGTTGAGCAAGTCGGACCACATAAAATATATATTCTGAAATAATTAAACTCAGCTAGGCCCCAATCCAGCGCTGTAAGTGAAGAAATACCTTGTTAGTGCTCTTCTTTCATAACACATCTGTACTTAGAGGGATGCATAGGGCCTGTGGGTGAGAACTAGATGTTATATTTTAGAGAGAAAAATGTATTTTTTTCTATAATGAAATGAAAGGAAAACACATTGTTAAATATTTTCTCTTAAAATATTTGAAATATTTTGCTTCAGACTTATTTTTATAATAATATGATACGATGAAATAAAGGTAATGAAAATAACAAACTTGGCAAATTTAATTTTCAGTATAACATATTTCAGTCTAATTTATTTTTTTAATGCAGAATATCATGAAGTAAAATATTTCTATAAAACACAATCTTTTGATGAATTTGTAAATAGTAGTTTGCTTTTAAGAGTTTTAAATTTTCATTTAAATCTCAAAAGGGAAAAGTTTGTCATTTTTCAGTCATTAGTTCAAAAAATTTTTTTCTAAATATATCTTGTAGGGAAGAATAATTTTGACTGGCTCTGATTGAAATTTATGATGTTCTGATCCTCAGCAGAGTTCTGTCTTTTGTGTAAAAGTAATTTCTAGCAATAGTAAACTGTGATTTTCTATGTGTGACCCACCCTCAAAGAGGAATTTTCTCAATGGGTTTTAGAACTTTTTCTGAACTGCAGATGTGTGGGCTTGTGTACAAATTTTAACATTTCAAGAGTGATATTTCACTGTCTTTTTCTAAATAAGAAGTCAAATTTAGTGGCAGACACTGAATGTAGTTCAGCATGCCCTTCTGCTCAAGAGGGAAGATGTTACTGGTCATTGAGTAGATGACATGTTGCTTCTGTGCAAGATAGCAGCTTCTGGCTATGATGACTTCAGAATTCAGTGAGAAGCAGGAGATGGGATTTGCTGTCTTTCTCGGGAAGTCGTGGATTCCTGCCTTACTGTGTTCAAGAGAATATCTATTTGTGGGAGGTTTTTGTAGTTGTGGATATAGCACTTCAGCTGTGGCTTGTTGGTACCTCGATTCGGAAAGGTTGAATCTGAGATTTTCCATGTTCGGTGCTGTGGAATTCTATTCCCAGGTATACGAATGTTGTGATGTTATAAACTATTACCAGGTATTTGAATGTAACATGATGTTATAAAGTGTCTCAGATTTTTAAAATACAGTTGAATCTCACTTGTCTCCCAACTCAGGAGCATTCCATTATTTCCAATACCAAAACTAGAAACTGCAGTGAACTATAATCAGTCAACAGAAACACAAAATGACTACTAGGAATGACCTGTTGGGTTCCCTTCTGATCACTGCTAGGCCACATGTTACTCCCCAAATCTGTAGGTCAGTTCTTTTCTGTGTTGTAAACTGGGTGTAAAAATAGAGAATGTTCAGTGAAATTGGTATTTAGGGTACAATTAACACAGAGCAAAAGGCCAAAGGTTTAAACCACAGGCCTCTGGAAACCAAATGAACATGTTTTTGTGATCTGAAGTGGGTAATTCTGAGGACAGTAGAAGACACTTCTCTGGCAAGTGTCCATTTCAAGCCCAGCAACTACAGAGTCAAGATTCTAAATCTATAAAAGAAACAGAGATTTAAAAAAAAAAAAAAAAAAAAGTCAGTCAACTGATTTTGAAGAACAGTTATAAAGTTCTCACTGAGTCTTCCCATGAAACTTCAGTTCATACAAAACAAGCATGGTGAAAAATAACACTTAAATTCAAGGCATCAAAAAGTTAAAGCAATAGTGTGTTATGAAGTTTTAGTGACTTCATTGTCTGCTCTGCATATATGTACATGATAATTTGGATCCTGTAAGTAAAAATAAATAGGTCTCCAACATATACAGTAACTTTATATAAATTTCCCCTTCCTTTCATGTCCTGATTTCTTTATACTCTCTTTTTTGTAACAGCCTTATGTTTCTTTTCAGTGTTTTATTTTCTGAAGCAGCCTTTAATCTTTCTTTCTACAAAAAGGTTAACTGCAAGCAGTATTTTATAAATTACAGCTTTATAGAAAAAACAATAGTGAGAAAGGGAGAAGACTTAAATTGTGGAAACCTCTGCACAAAAATAAGTCTATGCAATTACTAATGCTTATTAAAGATCCTGTTTCAAAACCCTACCTGTGATAAGCTGATATCCCAAGGTAAGTCACTTCTTACTGTCCCGTGTGTTTTATTTGTGACATAATTATTTTCTATTGTTTGACTGTTAAAATGTAATGTTATCTTGGTGTCACTATATACATTTTTTGAGCTGAATGCTGGATTAAAACATTGAATTTCAGAGACTGTTTGGAAGATGTCAGTCCACCAAGCCCATACCAAGAAAAAAAAAAAAATCAGTTCATTCCCAGTATTCCACTTCAGATAAAATTCCCCTTACTTTAAAGGAATATTTGCCAGAGTAATGAACAATATTGCAAACAAGGTTGGTCGTCTGACATTTCTTTTTAAAATATAGCTTTGGGGGTTTTTTTAATTTTGACATAGCTTCTTTGCTCTGAAGTTTCCCATACCGTGTGCATGATTTTTGTCTGATTTTATTTCAACTAGTTTTGCCGGCTTTTTTGTCACTGTTAAAAATTACCAAGATCCTTCCTTTCAGATGTTTTAGCAGCTTTGTGTTTTGAAAAACAGCTGGACTGAAAATTCAGCACGAATTAGCTGAATTTGGATAAGCTATCATAAATAGCAACTTGTTTTAATTCTTGAACAAACTGCATTTTGCCCAGGCTAAATACATTCTTATTTATGTTGACAACATCTCTTTTGATTAAATAATATTCTGCCTCTCCGCAGCTTGGAGTGCTGAGCACAGTGTGAATAAATATTCCCACAGAATGACCCTATAATTTTGCTATTGGTTCTGTGGGGTTAAGTGCTGTTGGAAACCAGAAGTGAGTTTAGGAAATCTGCTCACCTGTTCTGTCAGCACTAAGGATTTACCCATCTTAAATCATGAGAGAGGGGAGAAGACTCAGAAGAGGGAGAAGGCACACCTGGGAAGAGAAGAAAAATTTGACTGGAGTTGGAAAGGAGATAGTCCAGAGAAATAGGAGGAAACACTGGGGGAAGAATGAGACTGAGAATGGAAATATGCCAGACCCAGGACATAGGAGGAATAGAGTAGGCAGACTGGAATTAGAAACAGAAAGGGAAATTAAATGCAAGGCGCTTAGTAGAGGGTACTGAGATCTCATACCTGAGAAGTGATGATGACTGCTTGGTTAAAATGAATGACATGAGAAAGCATCAAGTACTAAGTGGTGGTAGTAAAGTTTAGAATAAAATTAAATGCAGGTATATATAATTAGAAATAAAATCTGAAGAGTGGAAGAAACAGCATATCTGAAAGGGAACAAAGAGCCAAGGTAGATAAGATGTAAATACAGACAAAATGAATTTAGTAATAATGAATACAAAGAGTATAATATAGGGAAGAAGAACAGAGGAAACTATTACTGCGTAGCTTCCTTGAAACACTGGAAAAGCATCCTTTTTCTTATCATATATCTGGAAACCATGCAAGAGAAAGCATCTAGTTCATAAAGCTGATCCACCTATAAGATTTGAAAATGTCACTGTCAATTAATCTATTAGCCCAAGAGACCACAGTCTGTGCTGTGAACTTAAACATTTCTTCTAGAAGTCCACTTTCAGGGCTTTTCTTGCTTTAAGTCTAGGAAATTACAGAAAGTACACATAAAGGATGCTGAAGTGAGATACTCCCTGGTTTTGGGATTGTTAGCACCAAATGACACACAGTAGAAATGGTGTGTGGGCTTGTCTGCATGTAGCAAGCATAGATACTTCATAATAAATTTCAAGGCTTTCTGTGTACTATTGATCATGGAATGCTTTTGCTGAACTTTGTTACCACAAACCTCTCTTTTCACTCTGCATTCCCTATTGGTCATGAAGTGTGTGGTGTATATTGCTTTTCCAAGACAAGGTTCAAATTAATTTTTCTTTTCTAAAAGCTCAGGCCTACAAAACATGTAAGCAAGCTCCTAAAATGAAGGAACAAACAATCTGTATGGCTCATATGTGACCTTTATATCAATTACTAAGGGAGCAATTTAAATAGAAAGTTGTCATGATTCAGAGAGTTACATGTTCATGGAAAATATGAAAAATGCATTGGCACAGAGCTTTTTGTGAATGTTTTCATAATAATGGTGCCAAGGGAGCCTAATCTAAGTCTAGAAAAGATCTAATAGGTCACAACAACTGTTTGTGGGAGAGAAATTTTTGTTGTGAACACACTGACAAATTTTTATTTTTGTATAGAACAGAAGAAAAAAATTCTGGTTGTAAGACCCTTGAGAATATCTGGTTTTGTTCACTGAGAAAAATCAGTAACTTTTTTTGGAAGGATTAAGACATAGAATATCATTATGTTTTGTGCACCAGGGTTGTTATACCATAAAAACATGCCAGAAAGGCTTGGGGAGAGAGGCATAACCTATTAAGAAAAACATTCATTTCTCTTTATTATTGGCATAATTTCCATAGCAAAAGATGCAAAATTGTCGAATTATTTTATTTTCCTCACAAATTTACTAGAAGTTGGGTCATACCCAAGTAACCTGGTAATCTCCCACCTGTAGAGCATTAGTACAGTGTATAGAACAGCAGATTTATGACTTGTTCCAAAGAAAAGCATGAAACTGTATCTTTTCCTTTTACTGAGAAGGCCTCTGCATGAGATGAACTAATACATTATTGTAGCCTAACATACTTGTTAGCTATTTTCCTTTCCTGAATTAAAAAATTGAATTATATACACTCAGTCTAGTTACTGAACCTGTAAAGTTTATTAAAGTTTATCGACCATGTGTATACACTTCAGGATTTAGGTTCAATTGCTTCTTTCAAGCTGGAACATTGAATTAAGATGCAGTGCCTTGCTGTGGCTCTCATGGACTCCAACTGAGCTACAGGTAGCAAAAGTCTCCTTCAATTAGACATAATCATCACTCACAGTCAATAATTGTGCTAAAGGCTGCTTTCAAATCTGTGAGGGATTCGCATTTAATGTACTGATTCAGCTTGTCTGAGCCAAATTCACTGTGTACTGAAACCAAAGCAATTTAGTTCTTGCCTACGGCCCTTTTGGCAGTTCATCTAGTACTGAGCACTGTAAGGACTGTGAGATACAATTTAATCTGAGACATCTGTGCACAGACAGGACCTTTTCCGTAACAGAGAAAGACTAAGTAATGGCTAAGCTGTAGTTTTATGTGAAGAACCAAGTCTTATCTCTCCTCTGAAAAATAAAGCATTTAAGATATAGTAGAAAGCCAAACCAAAAATGAGGAAAAAAAAAAGAAGAAAGAAAAAAAGGAATAAAAAAATACTTGGATTTATGAAATGCACACTGAGGCTACTAACAGCTTTCCTTGCTCCTAACCACATAAAGCACTTGAGCCATGATCCTTGGATTAACCATTTAAAGATATTATACTTATCATCAGCTGCAGCTGACTGGAAAGGTCTTTATTAAATATGAAAGAGAGAAGGCTCACTGCTTGTGATTTTTGTACAAATATCAAAATTTCCTTTGTATGTTTTTTTTCTGGCTCATGATGTTATTGACGGAAGTGCTGTAATATTTATCTCTTATATCATTCTGATTCCAAAAAGGCTTGATATTTCCAGGAAAGGCTTAAAAGTCTTGTAGTTACCACACATAATATTGCATAGGAAGTTTTAATGATAGCGAACCAATAGCTGATAGCGTCTGCCAAGTTTTACTGACTTAAACCAGGTTTCTACCATGAGTTTGCACTCAACCATTCTGTGATCCCTACTTGCCATTTTTCTGAAATAATGCAAAACCTTGTTATAATGAAAGTCATTCTTGGATATTTCTTCAAAACCAGTTTCAAAACACTATTGTTTATACTAAAACAAGTCAGGGAGCTAGCTGGAAAGGTGAAAACGATATATGTAATCCACTAATCATGGAGATACTGCCTTTTGTGAAAGGCCCTGCTTGTATGAAGCAGGAATCAACACAACAGCTTTCCTCGGCCAATACCTGTTTGGCAAAAATATGACAAAGGTAAAGTCTTATCACAGAAAATTGTGAAAGCATGAAGTGTAAATGCTTGGCTGTGGAATCTAATTATGATCAAGTATGTTGTTAATATAAACTTTTGTACTGAGACTCTGAATTATAAGTTTTAAGGGCCAGTTGAAGCCTCCACCAGTGTTAACACAGCAGCAGCAAGATCCATTTGCAATTTCTTTAAGTCAGCTTGTACATATAACCTTCAAAACTGTGACAAAAAATTCTCAGACTTTGATCAAGATATGATGCCTTGAGTGGAACGTGAGGTAAAACGAATTTCCTTTGTTGATTTCCTGTAACAACCAGAGCAATCTACTGTCTTTTTTTGCATGTTATCTTGAGGTATCTAACGAGTTACAAGTGATTTTGTGGGGACTGCAGTACCTGGGTACCTAGAATAGATTAATGGCACTTCTGAATAGATTTAACATCAAGGATAAGAACCTGGGGTGTCTGGGATTGCATATGCATGCCTACTAATATGAAACATTAAATTCAGGAGAATGTTCATAGTAGATGATTGCCATATTCAAATGACAGGAGGTGGTCCCAGAATATCTCAGCTAAAGGTCTTCACTACCAACCTTCAGAATTATGCTTGCTTTTCACCTTGTCTCCAGCTGCTCCTGAATTTTACACTGCTGGCAGCTTAGATGCCCAGTCGAAGAGATGAATAAAGAAAGTCTTCATCCTGAATGTGCTGTCATCCTGCATCTGGTTTCAGCCTTGAGAAGTCAGTCCTGGAAGCTCACAGCATGTGTGGTTATGGATGGACATTTTACATGTAGGTTCCCTTATCACAGGATTCTTGTGCCCGTACCAGAAAGAAAAAAACCCGACACTTCACAGCTACATAAAATGATCTTTATGTTCCTTTGTTGGGTCTGAAGTGGCAGGCACTGATTTTTGTTCTTTATGCTAGTTGATGGTCAGATAAAGGATACCTTATTCATGGCTAGACCTGCTACATATTAAATACATATACTGATCTTGCTACTTGTTTTGATTACATTACAAATTTCCTACATGGAAAGCATGAAAGAATAAAAAAGCTTACTTGTTTCCCTTGATAAAAGAAAGACTGAAAAAGAATATATTGCTCTCTGTGTTTTCATTGTCCTTGTTTATTCATCAGGACAGAAATAAATCAGGGACAGAAGAGAGCATTTAAAGCTCAACAGTGAACTCTGTTAGCTCATGAATAAATTGCCCTAAGAAAATGCAGGTTGGAATTATGAGTAAAGACATCGAAAGATAAATTCTAAGTCAGCCTTTCTCATGATACAGGGGAAAAAAACACCCGAAACCCCACCTTGGAATCACCTTAGCTGGAGGTTTGAAAGCTGATACAAACATACAACATGAATGTCATAACTTCTAGTAGAGAAAGATGTTTTTTCACTGAGAAGATCCATTCCAATCCTATGTTCCTCAGTTCCACAAGTGCTGCCCTGTGAAGCTGAAATGAAAGAAGATTATTTACACCCAGTAAATTAATGCAACATTACTTAGGGGTTTCTGACTTCCTAATTTTTGTTGTAGAGTTCTTTAGTTTCTCGTTGTAAAGGACAGGTTGCTTGGTTGAAAGGTACTGTATGTAAAAGATGTTCCATAGTGCATTATCAACTTCATTTTTCTTGATATGCTTTTCATTAATTTAGCTGTAATGTGTAACCTTTAGGTAATTCCCAGGGCAGTTAATGACCAGCTGGACAGATTGAGTCCCTGAGGTAAAAGTAGTAGCTCTTAATGCTTC
Source organism: Athene cunicularia (assembly GCF_003259725.1). Taxonomy (NCBI): domain Eukaryota; kingdom Metazoa; phylum Chordata; class Aves; order Strigiformes; family Strigidae; genus Athene; species Athene cunicularia. Next base: position 86,075,261 of record NW_020799095.1, on the reverse strand, counting down.
AGCCAATCAAAGATTTTAAACACTACATACTAATGAAATATTTGTTAGCAAAAAGTCCCTCATACACAGCAATCTTCCCAATTATTTTTTTTTTCATTTGCAATATTAGCTAGAAATTCTATATTAAGGTCAAAGGATAATTTTAACAACCTGTTGTGTGAGTGGTATCTGTCATATCAGACCACCTCAGAACATGAGACTAGAGATCTGTGACACTTCCCCTTGCAGATAGCTCATGTAGCATTTCAGTTTTAGTATCTTATATTTTGACTGTTATTATGGCTGTTATCTTTTCTAACAACTAGGTTTTACATGACTTGGCTTGGAATTGGATAAAAGCAATAGGTAAAATTCAGTCCATGTTCACCTCCATGTTTTTGAATGATAAAATTTCAGGATGGAAAGGAAAACTCAGATTCACTTCACCAGTTTTCCAAGGTTAATATATCTGCATTTAGATGTTAAAATTATAAATTCTTTTATTCTATTGTAAAAAAAAGAAAGGATGAAAGTGGAAAAATTCTAGGGAAAAATATTAATTGAACAGTTTATTCAGTTAATATAAATTTTTGTAGAGTAATATGCTCAATGAATGGTATTGTATCCATAATAGACCTAGTCAAATTCTCAGAGGAAAAGTCATTGAATAATTTATTCAATGAAAAATGACAAAATTCACTGAATAATGTATTCACTGAACAGCACTCATCTCTAAATTTTTTTTCTTAAGAGATGTAGAGAAATATTTCAAGATGTTAAGGCTTTGTCTTTATCCTGCTCCACCGAAAAAAAAAAAAAAAAAAAAAGGCACAATTCTGAGTTTAACCAAACTCAGATACTAATGATAAGAAATCTTTCAAAGCTTCAATGAGTTTGACTTTTTTTGTTCATATGTTATCCAGTATTTTTCACAAAGTTTAGGAGCCAAAAGTATGTAATCCTACAGAATCCATCTTCAACTTTATGAAATGTTTTCTAATAATTTTCTTATTGGAAACATAGCCCTGAATTATTATTTTTTTTTTAATAACAGATTAACACAACAATGTATTTTTAGGTATTTAATTAACACAAATCTTCACATCTTGTTTATGCTGACAGCGCATTAACAATCCTTCCATTCCAAATGCAAGGGCAAATTTGAATGCGAAATTCAGTGCTTTTGAAGAATCCCATTTGTACATGTTGGGTGTTAAATGCTAAAAAAGCACCACAAACTATTCTCTTATCGAGCAAGGGAAAATGCAATGTCAGGCAGACACTTAGAGTTTAAGAAAGGAAATATAGACAGGGCATGCCCACGTCAATAATGGATGTTGTTATCAGAAAAATGGATCACAAATATTAACTTGAAAATATTAAAGTAATTCTACATAAGAAGTGACTAGTTCAATGATAATTAGCTGCATTTTTTATGATGCATATAATTTCCGTGATACCACAATAGCAGTGCTTAACACTATCACAAAGATGATAAAGATGAAAATAGCTAACCTTCAGGTTAACTCTAATTGGAATACCCTTAAATTAGGGGAAATGACATCTAACTTTAATGTGCAATATCACCCTTATCATTTAGGTCAGCTCCTGCTAATTTGTTTGTGTACTGTAAGTATCAGTCATTTTCTAATTCTCTTGTGTGTTGCATGCTATACCTTTTAGCATTTGGATGAAATTTGATCTCCAAACTTTACATTCTTAATGAGAAAATTTTAATTTAATTGCTCACTCTTTTATCTATTTCTGACTTTTTTCTTTGGCATCTCCAGCTCAGAATCCCAGACCTATCTGCAATATGCCTTGTATTCAAATGATTCACCATGCATATTTTATCTAATAGTAGTAACTATAGAAGTTTTGCTAAACTTTGGCAACAAAGGTGGGCCAAATGAAATAGAAAAACATGAAGTTGAGTGGTTTCTGGTCAAGAGGAAAAACTAGACTCTTCAAGAAGTTTCACTATCCAGTGCTGCAGCAACCATCAATGCAGAGAGATGTATTATGTCATTTGTTCCTACTTCCCCTGTGAAATCTCTGTTGAATCTTATTAGGGTTTATTATGGCATGATCAAATCATATGGTGAAGAAACGTACTGAGGAGTGGGATTCACCTCACCGAACTTTAATTGTCCATAGGCTAGAAGTCTGGACTGTCTAGTCTGGTATAAGCTTTCATTACAGCCAATCCAAAGAGACAGAAAAGGTGTTCAGACAGTTAGACTAGATTTAGTGTTCAACTCTCTGTTCCTTGTTCTAAAATTATAGGAACTCAGCTGAAAGTTCTCGCTGCTGAACATCCATTCATTGCATAAAACTCTACTGTCTACAGCTGGCACTGATGAGTAACTTTCCTGAAAGTCAAAAGAGACATTTGAGGAAGTTAAGCCAATTTAATTATTCTTTAGGCCATAAAGCTGGATGGTCTACCTCACAAATTAAACAAATGGGGAATAAAGTGCCCTATGCTGTCTCCTGTGACATGCAAAACATTTTGTGTTTCACAAGCATAATCTACCATCTAGAGTGACATAGCTTCCCAAAATGTTAAAATTATTCCATATGTGACAAAGTAATTGTTGAAATTTCTTATACTACTCTACAACTAGGCAATTTACATTTTCAGCTCTTGCCATTATTAACATGGTGCTGGAGGGAAGATGAATATTTTCCATGTAAATATACAAAAATCTCTCCCATTTCCTTTATGAAAATCACAGAAAGATCAGTAATTTGCTAGTTTAGATCATCAAGAAGACTCATCCGTAACAGGAGTCTACGTTATTTAAGAGAGGTCTGATGGGCAAGTGGTGCTGTCTGTTATGAAAAATAATCATGAAATGACACAATACCACTGAGATATCAGAGTTGTCATTTCAATTCACACTTCTTGAATATGTAAAGTGCAACTATTAAGTAATTTATTATTCTGTTGTTTTGTCTTCCTGGGAGAATAGAAAGAAATCATTAACCTAGAGCCTTTAATATGGTTTTCCCTATAAAGAACATTATTGTTTTGTGAGAATTTATGTGAATACACACATTTATACATATATATATATATATATATATATATATATATAAAAGAAATATTTACATACAATTGGTTCTGAGTATATATACACATCTATGTATAAATGTATATGTATATATGTGTATATATATAAATGATTCTGAATTAAAAATATACAGTAAATTCTTCTTTAGAAAGTGGAAAATAATGCTTCCAAATGTTGCGTCATTTAATGTTACTTCTGTGACTACAGGCACAAACTGCATTTTGTTAGAGTTAAAAAACCCCAAACAGGTACCTAAACTGAACCTTACATCACTAAGTTCAGACATGGGCAAAACTGGGGTTTATAAGTATAATTTTACCTGTATCTGAGAATAAGTAACACTTTTTGCTGTGGTTTTGGAAATTCTATCAAAGTATCTGCCAGTCACTTTTCAAATTCCATGTTGTCATTCTTGGATATAAAGATTTCAATAGCAGTCCTGCTGAGAATAACTGCTTATGCACATGTTTGAACATGTGATGTAAACTGTGATCCTTCTGTGTTCAAAGCTCCACAATGTTTGTCTAATCTGTTTGATGCTATTCTTCCCAAAAGGAATGTATTGTAACATCCCATAAGATACAGAAGAGATAAGATTCAAAAGACACAAAGGATTATGCTTACATCTATGCCATAGTTTACTGGCTCCTCGGATTAAAGAATGATGAGCAAACCCACGTTACATCATATCACAAGAAAAGGTCACTGGAACCTGGCACTCATCAATGGCGGAAAAAATTTCTAACTTTATTTCAGATCTAACAATGTGTTGCCAAAAGAACCACTTAATATTAAGCAGTGAAAGATAAACCAGAGTTAATATATATATTCAATTTATGTAAGCCAATAAATGCATATTGTGGCCTGGTTTTGAGTTCCAGAAACGAATGAAAGATTAATTTGTAATTAAATATCACCATATTTTCTGTTAAAAAGGCTAAGATGTGTAAGATGTGTACATTCAGGTGAGTTTATAAGTATGCAAGGGCATATAAATGTTCGAAGTTTTCAGGAAGCGTAAGTGCTATGAATAGAAATAATATTCCAGCACATTTATCTGCAACATTACTTTTGAAATAAAGTATACTGGAAACTAAGTATCAGGTATAAATGTTATTACTTGATGAATTGTCAATGTTTGCCCTTCATAAATCACGATGTTACTAAATCTGTCATAAGGCAGACAATACAAAAGCCTGTACTGTATCACTAGCTCAATAACAACATACTTATTAACCATGCCTATTGTTTTCCAAGCATGAGATTCTGCAACTTTAACAGGATTTGGTTGTTTAACCATTAACTAAGTCCATTTGAAGATAAATTTTTGAAACCATTAGAGACTTTTGCTATGTAGCATGACTGGTTGATGATCTGCATTAGAACCGCCTCCTTTTATTATGATGAAAGTATTTTCTTTATAGCAAGGATTGTTACATATGTTCTGAAATGATTTATTGTAGTGGATGGGAAAACAACACATTGAAATTTTGCCAGAGTTTTGACTGATATTAAGAAATACATGAAGTTAATAAATGCTGAACTGCCTCTACCAAATGTTGCATCTACCACCTGTTATTAGTTATTGCTCTTGTTTATTTTTTCTGAAAATTACACATTCCTGTAATACTATCAAATGTTATAAACAAGACGCAGGTGCAATATGCATTTTTTGATGTGAACCATAACTCTAGGTGGTGATTTAAAGACTGCAAAGAGTAGGACTTATGTTCAAAGAATTATTCATACTGTATGTACATCTTTACATCTCATCTTGATGGTAGCCCTTGCTTGTGTAGCATCCTGATGTGCCTTGCATCTTCCATGCATGTGTTTGCAATGCTTGAACTGAAAAATATTGAATTCAGTTGTAAATCAGAGCATATTACATGTTTTAGGTTTCTTATGAACCCACTTAATCAACAGTTTAGGTAACATTAACAGAAATGATGTATTACTACAAATCATGCCTTTTCTATCAGTTTATGCCTAAATTGAAGTTTCAACCCCATGTCTTTAATAAAATCAAGAGTGATAAACTTTACAAATAATTGTTTCCTTCCTTAATTGTACCCCTCTGATTATGTAATGCCTCTAAAGTTTGAATATTTCCTTGGAAAACGTAGCTTCACTACAGAATTAGTATAGAGTTAGCTTGTTTAAGGTGCAGAAAGTTTCTTGTCTTTACTCTTACAACTGGAGGCTCAGCAAAAAGACCAGAAGTGCAGATATTCTTGTTCTGTATGAAAAAAACAGCCTAAGACACACTTTCTGATTCTGAGCTTTCGTCCCTGTCCCTTAGTGTGTCTTGGAAAGCCAGCAGCTAGACTGGCTTGAGGTGACACTGGGAATACTGATGTTGATCTATTGTGCTTGTCTAGGGTAATAGTCACTATTTGTATTCCCTAACACAGTTGGAAATGTTTGTCAGATGAGTTCTTAAAACATCCTTTGCTTGATTTCTCAGCATCAGCATCTGAGTTAAGGTTGATGATAGTAATATTAAAGATCCAGAAATAAGATCAATTTCCCATGTACCAAGATGTAATCTGAATTAAGAAATAGGTTTGATAGAAAAAAGAATAGAGTCACTATCACATCTAGCTAGTGAATCAACCATATTGAAATATTGGTTCAGTTATTATTCTGCTTTGTTTTTATTTTCTTTGTAGAATTGGATTTGGAGAGTCTATCCATAGGTTAAACTAACAGAGGAGGAAAAAATAATAAGAAAAAACTCACTACATTTTTTACATGTGTAAAAGCTAAGAGATGGAATTGTTCAAATTCTTCTATCTAGCTATCAGTATTAGAAAATCATAATATACTAAGAATTGTTACACCAGTGGTGTTTAAAGAAACTGAAATGTCATCGTTTTTGTTTACAGTTAATATATTTGGTAATTATGCCACACATTGCAGATGCTTGAATTTGAATCTCCAGAATACTCTGGCTTAGATATTAGTCATTTTACATGAATTTATCACAAAAATATAAATGAGTGCTTTCGTGGTGTTCTGGAACAGGATCAAAATTCCATGTGCAAACTATTATTAATACTCTTTCTTACATTTTCTCAGGCTATTCCACGTCATAACTATAAAAGTAACATTTTCTTTTAAATTTTTCATCTTGTAGATGTGTGTCTATTGTGAAATAAGTTGAGAGCCTTAATTGGTAGCCCAAGAGATTTCAGGGTGTACATCAAATTAGTCATGTTTAGATTTTGATTAAATCTCTGCCATAGATTTTACCCAGTGTGCTGAATGATGCTCAGTTGAATTTGAACATTGACTCCTCTTTTATACAGTATACTCCACAGCTATAAACGCAACTCTCACATTTACTTTGGCTTCCTAGAATTATTTTAAGATTACCAAAAACATGTTTAGTCCATAGTTCGGGCAGACTGGGCTATATCAGATGGCTGTATCTGAATTCAGAATTTCAGTAATCAACACAAACAAGTTTTAACATACACAAAATTGAATAATAATAATAATAAAAAACCCCCCACAACAAATCTCCAAATGGGATTTCCTTCAGAACTCCTTTTCATGCACAAATGTCCAGTAAATGTAGAGTTGGTTATATAAATCATAACTCTAGTAGTCTAATAAATAAGTTAGTATCATATATTTCCTACCTTATGATGATGTTGAGGAACCACTGGCAGAAAAGTGTCATAATTTCTTCTCATTTTGTGGTATATATCTTAATTTCTAACTCATTTCAATATTACCATATTTTTAGAAGATGTTCCCTAGTATTTAGTTATACGTGTACGCATTCTATTTTATTATTGAGCTCATAAAGCCAAAAAAATATTATGAAGTCCTGCTATCACCCATTTAGGAAGGAATATGACTTCATGCTGGGATTCATTCCACATAATAACAAGCCTTTTATTAAAGGAACATCCTGGAACACTAAGTAAACAGCAATGTACAAAAATGCCACAAGGTAAAGAATTCTCTGAAGGTTCCTCTGCAAGCAATTGAGTTGTGGAACTGGCTATCTTTATCCTTGAGACAACATTTATTGCTTTCTGAAACCCTCCAGGAATTGTCACTGGATGCTCACTAGGTATTCCTAACTTGTAAACATGGTCACTGTCCTTTGAAAGATTTTGCTCTTGCAAAAGCTCAGATCAGTTGAACATACTCAGGTTTGATCAAATGTCTGTCTGAAAGCATATTTTCTACTTTTCTGTGCCCAAAGTAATATACCAAGGCATCCTAATTAGCATGGTGGGGGGAAATGAGTCTGGAACGTAAAAGGCCAATGGGTTCTTGCCTTACAGTTAGCTGTGTTAGTATCTAAAATGAAACTTTTAATGGAAAAAAAATAAAACCCATTCTTTGTAACTTAAAGCCTTTGCTTGCATAAAGCACTACATCCATTCTTTCTCAGCATCAATTTGTACATATTGTCCTGGTAAGGATTTACCAGATTATTTTTTTGCTTTCCTCTGTTAATGGGGAGTTTTTGTAACCATGTAATCTACATAGTTAAATTACTAAAGGCATGTAAGACTTTTTGTAGAATGAACAAGAATCTTAAGGCGCATCAGTATATAGGAGGGATATCAGCTCCTATTTCAGAATGGAAGCCATTACTAAACTATTTCACAAAAGGTAAGGATTAAGTTAAACTATGTTTGTTCATCACTATAATTGATGTTTTTCATACATAGTACCTCATCAAAGATTACATGTAAACAATAAAACAGTAGCATTGTCTTTCAATGTTTAGGAGTTTGCATTAATTAATTGAAAAGAACCAAAGCCTCTGGTGAAGCTGTTGGCTATAATCAATGCTTTAAATCTTACCTTGCTTGACTGAAAACCTCAAAGAGGTCCCCAAAACAAAACATACACTTATCTTTGTTGAAGGCTTGTAGCAAGGAAAGACAATAATCTAACACGAATAAAGGAAAGGAGGAGAGAACTTTCTGAGTCATAAAGTCCAGTCTCCTGTACTGGGAGATATCACATCAGATATCAACTCCAAACATTTTGAATTCCATTTTGAAAAGCTAATATTTTTTTTTAATTTATCAACCCCTACTGGAAGTTTGTTCCAGAAGCTAATTTCTTTTACAACTATAACTTAACTTCAGACAAAAATATATAAAACTTCATTTAAAGTCCAGTTTTTCTCAACATTATCTTTTAACTTAAATAACTTTCTTCTCTTTTTCTTCATTATATGTTTCTAGATAACTCTCATGCCAACTCTTTCATTAGCTTTAACAAGGTATGTTTTATTTTCCTCCTAAAGATTTCCAATCACTCTACTAGAGTTCTGCGGCAATTGCTGTTCAAGCTTCTGGATGATGGGCAGGACTATTAACCTTCTTAGACTTAGACTTCAAAAAATTGAGGGTTAACTCTTCCCAAATACAGCCTTATCATCTTTAGTACAGTACATTTTGCTTCATTTATTTGATATTATGTTTCTTGCACCAGTAGTTTAAGATTTGCTGGTTTTCTGCCTCATCTACTGGCTATTTGATCATAGTGCTTGCTTTCAAGTTTCCCAGTGGAAAGAATAGTCTTTTCACTGATTTTGTGAAATTTATATGTTCTCATGAATATCAATGGGGTGGGGTGTTTTTTCATTCTTGCTCTCCTCTGTTTCCCACATTTATGTTACTTCACTTAGGTTGCATTCTCTAAGCACAGGAGAAAAGACTCCATTTGAGTAGTTCTGATTTCTCATCCTAATTCTTTTTTAAATTATTCTTGTGAGTCATGTCAAGCCTGTCCCTAAGAAAAACATGTACATATTTATGGATGTTTTGAACGAACTTCTCCATGCCTTCACCACAGCATCTAGTTCATCATCACCTCCAACTTTATTGTTTAGAGAGTAGAAGCCCCACTAAAGCATCTTCCTTAGCTTGGTGTAATAATCCTTGCTGCACTGCAATTAAAATTTTACAGTGACATTGCCAAAGAATGATCAGCAGGTTCTTTCACACTGCTCACAGAATCCTTTTCAGTTTTATATGCAGAACCTTTGCCATGCTTGCAGCACATGGTGCATGGGGGTTTTTATTTGTTATCTTTTTGTCACATAACTATCAGTTCTTTGAAGAGAGAAGTTTCTGATTTATGTGGACCTGCCTGTTCTTCAGGTTGGTCAAAAAGCTCAGTTCTCTCCCTTACATCCTGCTCCCCATCTATAGATTGCTTTCCCTTCCCTTGGCCCTGTGACTACCCTGTGTACAAACTTTTCCAGCACCATCCCTAGCTAATTCAAGCTCTCCTCTTCCCTGTTTAAGGAGATAGCAGCTCTTTTTCAGTGCTGTTTTATCTTCCACCTTCTATCTTTTTTCCTCCTCTTCAGTACAACACACTTAAACTTCTGTTCCATATTTGGTTTTCTACCTAGTTTCTTCAGAGTATCATAGAAGTGCTGGTCTGAATGGACCTCTGGAGATCATCTAGTCCCAGTTGAAGGATGACTGCTGCCAACACTAAATCAGGTCACCAAGTTTCCAGACAACTTATCAAGGATGAAGAATTCAACTATACCTTTGGCTACCATTCTGTTGATCATTCTGTTTCAGTGTTACTCTTCTGTCTTAATGGAGATTTTTTTGCTAATATCCAGACTGAACATCCCAAACCATGACATGTGGTCATTTGTCCTTGTGATATCACTTGTCACTGCTGAGAAACATCTGACTCCATTATCCTTGTAACCATCTCTCAATCAGTTGTAGGCTGCTTGCAGACTCCCTCCCTTAGCCTCCTTTATTAAGAGGAGATCTTTAAAGTGATCTTTATAAGATCACCTTACTCAGCACCTTCTTGTAGGCTGTGTCATAGGCTTACTAACACTGTGGGCTCCTAACTGTCTTGATAACTTGCCACTAGGCTCTCATGAGTTTTTTGACACCTCTTTTGCACTAGGGTGGCCAAAACTAAACACAGTATTCCAGGTGTGGCATATATAATTTGTGAAGAGGGTGTACTGTTAACTCCAATTCAGTTTGGCATCCATTGCAACCTTGTGGCCTTTTCAGCTGGTCTGATATTCAGTCTGTTGGTTCTCAAATAGTACTGATGTCTGCTTGATGCAGGTGCAGAACTTTGCATATCTCCTCATTGAACTTGAGGAGGTTTCTGTTGACCTAATCTTCAAGCATCTCAGAATTACTCTGGACTGAAGCTGTACTGCTCTACAGTTAATACCCATACTTGTTCCTATTTTAGTATCATATGCAAGTTTGCCTTCAGTTTTATCACCCAAGTTTTAGTTAAGCAACTGTACAAGTTCAGCCCCAGTATTGCTTATTGTTTATTGCCTTCTAGTTAGATATTGAGTCACTGATTATTGTCCTTTGAGCCCTGTGGTCTAGACAATTTTAAACTCACCTCTTTTCAGACTTCTTTTACTTTGTCATTGTAATCACATGCTCCTCAAAAGCATGCTCTTTCAAAGCAAAGATCTGAACCTATATGAGTTTTCTTATGAGCTCATGTGACAAAAGTTTTGTCAAGTAATACACAGCAAAAAGAAATCCCATGTCAGCACTTTGAGGTAGCCCTCTTTCCTAAGAAAAATAACAACTGGGGAGAAAGAAAAGATTATGCCAGTGATCATGCAGTTCCTACTTTCTCTGCCAAGAAGATCATAACCATGCAAAAGCAAATGTTTTGCTCTAACACAAAAGTGATGCGAAGATGCTGAATATTTGCATGTTCCATTGGATATCAATGCAGCCTGGAAGATAGAAAATATAAACCTCCCCTCAAAGTATTGCTTCTGATGAATTCCTGCAGTTAGAAAAGCCCAACATGTTCAGAAGTCAAAACAAAATGACATACCAGACAAGTGAAATAATTTTTAAGCGTTTGTCTTTTCAATATTGTTTTCTCCCTCCCCCTCTGGCTCAACCACGCACTCCAGTGCACATACACTCACAAACGTCTGAGCCAACCTACCAGCTGTAGCTCAGAAAAGAAAATTCTGCATCAGGATGCTTCCATCTGCCCCACCCTGCCTGCAAGGATGGCTGTAGACAAAATATCTGGCAAGCAAGTTTGGTATTTCAACAGTGACTTCTGAAGCTAGGCACATCATAAGGAGAGTTTCTGCCTTCTGCTTAGAGATGCAAGTCCTCACATTCTCATCAGCCAAGCAATCTGAAAGCTCAGAAGATGAAGCACTTATGCTTACCAGTAAAGTTGGGTTTGACAATAATGTTTGTAACTCCATTTTGGAGTCTCATTTAGCTTATGGCAGACATGTTGCTGCATTCTCAAAATACAATCCCTACCAGACTGCTCTCTCCAAAGAGAGCCTTTCTCATAACTAGCCCTACAGGTCATAGCCCTTAATGATTTTAAAGTCTCAAATATTTCTGCATCTATTTACTTAAAATGTATTTCAGCTTACATTGAAATGACAAACATAACCTCACACAGGTTAATTTTAAAAATGTGGCTGTAGTGTAATTAACTCAGTGTAAAATACAACTGCTATGTTTGTCTGGTAACTCTGTGTCTTGAAATTACTGGGATGACACAAAGTCTCTCTGAATCACAATAAGACATTGCTGAGCACTGTTGTCCACCCTAATTGCTCTGCTATTGGTGTTCACCAGAAAATAAAAGCAAGACATGCCTATACACTCAGAACATATTCATGGTGCTTTAAGAGTGGCTATTTGACATTTAAATCTCATTTAGATCTTATTTGATTTTACATTTACGATATCTTGGTTCAGTTGCTTTCTGTATGAGTGGGATGATAGCCAGACTGTTTGCTGAGAGTACTTTCTGAAAGCCTACGTTGTGCTGGAAGCATGGGATTCCCCTGTCTTTAGTTGCTAATGACCTGATTCAGTGAATTTACACTGGTTTATGATTGTCTGTGTTTCATTTTAATTTTGAAAGATGCCTTCCTCCTTGTACCCTTACCTGCCACACTATTGTGCTATATATACTTTTTTTTTTGCATTTATGGCAATAAATTTCTTTCAGCTTGGCAAATTGATATTGTTATTATATGTCCTTTTTTTTTTTAATTACTCATATGTTTCTTATCTCATCCTTTGTGTCTGATCTTTTCTGATTTTTTTTCACAAATTTGTCAATTCTAAGGATGTAGTAGAAAAGTTTTCAAGTATTTATTAGTGAAAGCAGGTGAAAGCACACTTCTTTCAGATACATTTTTTTTCAATATGCTGACATAAAAACTCATTTAGAATTTTTAATGTTTTGATTGACTTGTCCATACTATGGATAACACCTCTATAAACAGGAGAAACACAAAATATAATAAAATGTTAAGTTTAAAGCTTAAATCCACTAAGCATCTCTGTTACTGGAAATTTTGTGACATTGTTTAAACGAAATCAGTTAGCATTGTATCTAAAGTCTTTCCAATACAGAAAAGAAAATTATCCAACTAGATTTCATGGTAGGAATATTTTTTTCTGAAATTTTGATGATCATACACAGTTATCTTCCTCAGTAAAAGAGAACTAATTTTCCTGTGAGATTTCTGCACTTTGTAGTTGTGGGATCACCACAGAAAATGGAGCAATTGTCAGCTACCCAAGCCCAGAAGCTTTGAATTTTCTGTTTTATTTCATATGGAAAATCAGGACATAAAGCCTTATGTTATTATCATGTTAAGTTTACATATTTGCAGTCTTGAAAGATAAGAAACATGAAAGTTAAATTAGAAAATGAAATCTTGATTCTTTCCCTGCAGCAAATGCTTAATTGTGTTTATTACTACATAATTGTGTTGTAACAATTAGCCCACACATTTTTTTCTCTCTTCAACATAGGTCCCAATCCTGCAAATATTTATAAGCTACTGGCTGTTTCCTGGGACCACACACAGTATGTAAAGTTAACTACATACATAAATCTTTATATGGTTAGCTATGAACTAACTTCAGTTAGGAGAACTTGGAAACCGAAAGAAGCAGCAACAAAAACTAGTTCACATTTGTATACATCATTACAAAACCTGAGTCCATCTGCATTAATAATAAGGCATGGTTCCAGAATTAATTTGATAAACCTTTCCATGCTGATGAATGTCTGTAATCTAACTTTTACTTCAGTGGATCAGTTCTGGTGGCACATCCCATAGAATAAGGCAACACCAGAACTGGAGGGAAATGGTACAGTGTGCGTAGGTGACACACCATGTTTAATGCTAGAGAGTTACATTCTTTCTAGTGGCACTTTGCAGCAATGAACCAAATCAAAATATTCAGGTGTCTGAGTTATGTAAATGGATATATGTAGCCATAAATTCATATTAAGATATATTTTTAAATAGGGAAAACATCTGTAATTTCCATAACTCTGGTCTGTAAACTTGTGTATAACTTTATTCCATTTATTTATTTTTAGCATATTTCAATTGTATTTACTTTCAGTATATTATCAGTCACTTAAAAATCCCTGTAAAGTAGCGAGCATCTACAATACTTCAGGCCTGCTATTAGTTCCTAACAAAGAACATAAGGTATTTAACGTTTGCCCTGAGAAGCACACTGCAGTTAACACATCCTGATTTATTCGTTTCAGCCATTAGTGGCAAAACAAAGTAATGTGGAAATGCTTTTGGTATCCTGTGGTTCCTCAATTTGTATAGCTCCTGTCTTATGATTTATTTTTCCTAGATTCCATTGTCATCAGGCTCAGCAGCACCCTCCCAAATTCTGCAGTGACACTGGCGATAGGGAGGGCAGGCACAGCTTCCTTTTGGAGGCAGGAGGTCAGGCAGAGTGTTAGAAGGGCAGCCCGAGGTCAGAATAATACAGTAGGAGTACAGAGAGTACAGTTAGGTTAGCATATTGTTCTGGGGCTGAGAGCCTTTTTCAAACCCTGATCCATCTTCATCCTTGTAATTAGGCAATCCGCGCTTTCAAAGAAAGTGTTGCTATGAAACACATTGGCAAATGAAGGCAAATTTGAGGCCTGCTCGTTTAAGTGTTGGGCTCATTGTTCTTGGTGGTGTAATTGGTGATCAAGAAGGCAATAAAACGGCATGGCCATTAAACGGCCCGAGCTGAAATTGAAAGGGGAGCATTTATACAGTGCAAGCTGCTGCACAGAGGCTGTAACTTTCACCCTTACGTGAACCAGAGTTTACGGAAAGGCCTGATGGCATGGCTCTTGTTTCACCTCCAGGAGGTGGGGAGAAAAGAAGGGAGGGGAAAAAAAAAAAAATCAAAACTAAATAGAATTAATGAGCCTTCACACATTGTCCTGTTTCTTTTGTTGTGAAAAAGCTGGGCGAAAATTAAGTTGGATAAGAGAGGGTGGAAAAGAAACACCATTAATATCAGGTTGTAAATTCTACAAAACATTAACTTCATTACATGGCAATTACTGTCTGTAATTGGCAGAACGAAAGATTCCACTTTCTCATCAGTTACTAGTTGTATAGGACTCAGCATTTTTTTTTTTTCTTGGCAAAGGTCACACCACCAATATAAAGAATACATTAATGTGAACTAAAAGTATAGCAGGTTCCATTGCAAATAGCCAAGGGTGTAACTATTAGTTGCTGCTAAACATCTTGCTCTGCTATTTTGTGCCAAAACATGGCTCACAACTTAGAAAGATAACAATGATGTTAATGATGTAAAAAGGAAAGCTTTTATTATTTTATGACTACTTGGTCCTACTTTTTGAACAGAAGAAAAACATGATTTAGAAAGGGATAAGATTATAGAGAAACAATGTTTGCTTTTGAAAATAGTTATCTCAAGAATTTATTAAAAATAATTTTCAAGGGTGTGCATGGCAAGAAAATGGTGTATAAAGAAGCATTCTAACTTCATACAATTTCTGTTATTACTGCATCTTTGGATTGACCTTGCTTTTCATTTATCACTTACCTAGTGTATTTATGAAAATATTGCACATATGCTTTAAGATGAACTATATCCTGCCTCAGATTTATGTATATAACTTCAGCTGAAGCTCATGTCCTTAAGACACATGTTTAATGTCTAGTGGATTTTCTGAGGCAGCTGTAGAGGAAGACATTTAATCTAAATCAGTCTTGGAGTTTTCTAAAGGAAGTATTTATTTCAAGAATTACAAAATGAAGGAATAAGATGAGGGAAGAGACCCATTTTTCACATGGACATGAAAAAATAAAGTTGTGGGGGGTTTTTTTGATCACTAATGGAGCCAAACAAAAGTCAAAATCTCAGAATTTCTGTTACCAATTTTCAACATTCACCTCAAAACACTGAGAAATAGAGAGTGAGGAAATATGCCTAATTTTATTTAAGAAATATTGAGCTATATAATTTACTTGCTTTTTTTTTTTTTTTTTTTTTTTTTTTTTTTTTTTTTTTTTTTAGTCAGAATATTTTCATTTCAGTTTGTTGGATAAAAAACATTCACATCCCTTCTGCACTTCACGGTGCTGTAAGGCATTCTTTAGGCTGTATGTAGTTCATGACTGCCAGGTTCCCACTGCTCTCTGGTCATCAGATGGTTTCTCTTCACGCACAGCATGCCATTTCCAACATGGAAGACAGTCCCATGGAGAAATCTTGCTTTTAGGGGAGAAGAATTTAAGGTGTCTGAGTGGTCCAGAAAACTTCTGTGAGATGCAGGTTTTCTATCACAAGCAGTTATAAAGTTAATATGAAAGCAAAATTAGTTTGATCTGTTCTATACATTGAAATGATGAAATATTAATATTATACCAATTCGTAATAGATTCTTTCATATCATCAGAATGAATTTTCCTGATTAAATATTCAATATTTGTGTACAATATTTTAAAATTGAAAGTCACTTAACAATCATTTTTAAAGTAACTAATGATTTCTATTGTTTTTACTTAGTTTTGTTCATTATTTTTAATTTGATAAAAATATTTTCTTATATGTTTCATCGTATTATTGTTGGAATATTTGTGATTCTGTAGTTGATATTTTCTCTGTGTTTATCTCTTGAGTACTTTAGTTCTTAATGCATTCACCTCTGCCCAAATACTCAGAAAGGTCCAAGTGCCCATCAGTAATGACAGTAAAAGGCCACAACAGGAATGTTTTCACCATGTTTGAACCAGTTCAAGGAACGGAAGGCATACAATCTCCCTGAGGCTATGAATAATCTGTAGTTTGGAATATGTGCAAGAAGTGCAGAGCCATTTCTTTTCTAAGAAATGAGAAACCCAGTGGTGAAGTGGAAAAGGTGGGAGAGAGATGTCTGGGGAAACTGTCAAGCAAAAACCTGAGGAATGTAAAATTATTCACTGTTTTAAACCATTACTGCCAAAGAGCCTTTGATTGCCATGCATACATAGGCCAGTATCTGACCTGTGATGAATTTCATTTTAAACTACATTTGATTAGCTAAACAAAAAATAAAGGATTCATTCAGTTCAACTGAGAGATCATAAGACTTTTTCTACTGAAAAGTGTAAGAATAAGTTAAATTGCTGTTGACTCGCAACATTTGCTTTTTGGCAACTACAGCTACACCACCATGCTTACGGGATTGTACAAGTAATTTTTCTGCATGGAAAACTTGCATGAACAATATCAGCCTGATTTCACGAACAAGAGTTTCCACAACATATGAGAAGTCTCTCTGACAGCAGGTCATCAGCTAATTTGATTTTACATCTGGTATCTGCTAAGTCCAGCTCAAGCCCTCAAGTCTTATACAGCCCTGTGTAAGAAGCTCTTGCTGAAGCGGGAAGGCTATGTAGTGCGATTCAGTGCAATGTGATACTCTGAACCAGCTGAACTAGTCTGGGATCTGGAGGCAGTAGAGACAGGTCAGTGTTGCACTCCTCATGGACCAATTAGTACTGCCTAAAAAGGACACGAATTAATATTCTTCCATGGTGCTGCACTGTTCAGCAAAAATGTAACAGCTCTGCCCAGCAGAGTGATTACGTTGCCAGGCTCTCCGAGTCTGCACCACCATACAGTGCTTCACCATAGGACCTGCACTACAGAGGCAGGAGCCAGATCCACCCTCTAAAAAGGGTCTCTGGAACAAAGAGACGTACACAGACAAGACTGATAGTCCTTTTATCAGAATCAAAACAGGAACATACTGAAGCACTATAACTGAGAACTAAGCCTTTTCCTAGTCACTTTTGCTGGAAGTTTAGATGCAGAAGTTGTGTTGGAAAAATGCTTATGGGGCTAAATATTGGTTGTAGTTGGGATATATTTTGCACAGAGAAAAGAAAGTAAGACAAGGACAGAGATAGTATTTCCTATTTTTAGAAAACAATATTATTCTCTTCTCCCTTATTGGCAGTATTATTTCAGTGTAGAAATACTTTTAGTATGAATTTTTTATCTTAAAAACACCCTATAGACACTGTTAGCGTTTTCAAGATTTAGAGAACAAAATTGTAGGTTTCAGTCAATTTTCTTTTAAAGCTATAATAAAGGAACAAGAAAAATTCTGCACAAAAGTAATATTCTATTTTGTTACTGTTTGAAAAATAGAACTGAAGGCAAATCTGCTGGAAATTCCCCAAATAACTTCAGTAATAAAGTAAGGCAATGAGTTTAAAAAAAGGAGAGAATTCTAAAATAAGCTAAAAGCTAAATTGTCAAAATCTAAAATGTGAAAAGAAAGACAAGTTTATTAATGTATTGAACTTCTTTGTCATAGTTTTTCCTTCCCAGCTGAATCAACAGACTCATCCAGAAGTGCATACTTGCATTTGGGGCAGTTGCTCTTCACAGCACACACGGCTCCAGTGGAACTGTCAAAGGTGCCTGGCATACCTTGAGAATTAAGTGATTCTTTCATTCTTTGAGCATGATGATGGTGATTATCATCAACACAAACAATCTTAAACTGCTTTAGTAGCCTGCACCCTGTCTATTTACAGGGAAGAAAGAATCCATCTGTTTTCAGTCCTGTTTAGTCTTTGGCCTCTTTTCTTGGAACACCCACCAGTATCCAGGTTCTGACAATTCATACATGCCGAAGAGTAAACTCAAGTTACAACCTGAGTGTTGGCCTATGCATCCCATTTTGAGTG
The DNA here is from genome assembly GCF_003259725.1 of Athene cunicularia. NCBI lineage: Eukaryota > Metazoa > Chordata > Aves > Strigiformes > Strigidae > Athene > Athene cunicularia. The sequence continues at coordinate 86,057,177 of NW_020799095.1, read as the reverse complement.
ATTGTGATTTTTAATTTGAATTCTGTGGTTGTACAGAAACATAATTAGTACAGCTTTTCAGCTGCAAAGTTTTCCTGTCTCTTAAGCATACCTATATCTGCCTTTGAACCAAATCTTGTGCAGTAACTGTGCAATGATTTTCTATCAGCATGACACAGCTTTGCTGATAATTTGGCAAATATATTTGTGGAGTAGGGTGTAGATACAGTAAATCCAGCCTCAAAAAATGCAGCAGTACCTCACATTGAGAAAATATCACATAATTATAGCCATGTGATATCATTCATTTAAGTCTAGGCAGTTAATTTAAAGACCACAGAGACATGGGACATGTAGTTTCAGGGGACAGCTTAGCTTAAAAGTAATATCTCAGCTACATTTATATTTTTTTTCAAATGTGGGTTCCACTAGTATCTTTTGCAGAGGCTAGAATTGAGTGACACTTAAAAGAAATCACTGATTGAAAAGGTTTGGGTCTCTCTTTAGAGTTCTGAGATGTAATAAGATTCATGCCAGTCCTGCAAGTTGCATTTTTCTTTCTCTAGCTGGATGTGGGATTTATTCCAGTCAGAGGCCCAGGGAGTGATATGGCAATCCATCTTAGGATAATTATGTGAGCACTGCCACATAAGATCTGATGCCCTCAGGACAGAGCATGCTTCCAACTGCTTTGTAAAATTATCTTAAATACTTCATCAGGGCAGTTCACATACCAGTTCCATAAGTGCTTCTTTCTAAAGCTTCATGGGGGTGTGGGTGGGGGAATTAGTCCACAAGCTCATTTTTGGCACATTGAAATACTTGTGTTCAAATGACGCACCTCATAGGATGTATTACCTGATGAGATAGGGGTGTAAAGTATAGAGTTTTTGGAAGTGTCATAAGTTTGCAGCAGATTAACTATTTCCTACTGTTCACATGGGAACACCTTTACTTATTGAGTCCTACTGTATCCAGTATAGGCCAATTTCCATCCCTTACTGGTTTTCATCTTTTTGTCCCATTTACATTTTTCCTTCGAGGTCATATTAACTGTATGTCATGTTCTTATTTAAATACCTGAATTGATTCTCCATTTGTACTCATGCTTTGAGCTCAGTCTGTTTTGAGTACTGCTGTATCGTGGAGTACGCCTTTTACAAGGAATTTTGCTCTTCAGACACCCAAACACAGCATGTACTCATCATAAACACCAAAGGACTGTTGAAGAAGTAACTTGTATGACCCCAGTTTTGAGATTTTTTTTCTAAATTACATTCCAGGCAATTGAGTGGGCATCAATGGAAAACCCATGGCTACTCAGTGAACAAATGAAAGTTGTATATTCTGTATCTTTCAGGTTAGTGCAGTGTGCCAAGTTTTCCTACTGCTTTTCTTTTATGAGTACTAACAGATTTCTTCCACTAAATATTCTACATGCTACATTTGCAATTTAAAAAGTACATTTTATAGATATTTTCTGCTAAAACATTATAACTCTGAATGAAAACGTAGTATGGAGTATGTTTTCATTAAAAATTATAAAAATAATTCTGAAAGATAGAATATTCTTCTGTTCCATGGTGTAGTGATTCATGGCAGGCAAGTTGATGGCAAGCCCACCAATTCAAGGAGTGATCTACCAGATGGATGGCGGTCAGACCCCTCTATTTACACTGACATAAGTTTCCCTTTCTGTACTTATTATCATCAGAGTACACATTCCTATTAATTATTTTCCAATTCACAAACCACCTTGACCATTATCTACACCTTTGCAATTATACCAAGAGTGGCTGAAGAGCAAATGCTTGTTAATGTAACAGTTAGGTGGGGTGCCCTTTGCTGGGGACCTAAAATCTGTTCACTATCTCAGAGTTACATTCCTGTTGGGTTTGCACAGGTTTTCTGAGAGCATGGGATAGCTGATGTCTAGAATATGGAACTGGTGACAGAATCATAAGCATCAGAGCCACTGTAATTAATTTATCTGTCCAAGAAAACATGGAACATAGTCCTTCAGGAGAGCTTTGAAAAAGACCAGGCTGCAGCCCTTCCACCAAGGCAGACCTTTATTTAACAGAACATTCAGGAGATTTGAACAAATGCTACCACAATTACTGGAGCAATTACTCTACCGATGGATTCCGTCTGATAACCTGCCTGTCACTGCACAGCTCAGGGTTGCAAATTCTCTTCTCCTATTTGTTGCAGGGTCCTTGCTGAAGTTTGGTAGATCTTGCATTGAGCTTTTTTTGTTATACTCCTTATCATTCATCTGGTTGCATACACTCATCTCGTCAGCTGCCTCCTCTCTCAACTAACCACCTTGTTTGCTAAGTTTGCAAATGTTGATTAAACATTAGCTGTGCCAGTCTCACTGCAAAATCCAAGCTATACCAAAGAAGATTTTATTATTTATTTTATTTATTTATTATATATAATTTTTCTCCAATCAGAAGCAACACCTTTGCTGATTCCCTGCTTTACAGTTGTGCAACTGTTTGCAACCTCTTCCAACAGGAGAGATCCAGTGACTACTGTCTGAGATGCCCTTCTCTGCCAGTAAAACTAAGGTTTAGGCCCACAAGAAGGCTGGATATACTGAGCTATTATTTTGCACAAAATATATAACTGTTGAAAGCTGTTAAGCTTACTTCATTGGCTTGAAAGCAACAAAGATTCATTGTATATTTCTAAGTCCTTTCCCATAAATTTTCCCTTCTGTCTTGACACCAAGGCTTCTTCTAGTCCCTCCAGCCTCTTCCTTAGTTTACAAGCCACAGATGTCCATAACCCTGCACTCCCTTCACTCTTCTTGCAGCACTACGTTCAAAAGTGAAACATCATGAAAAAAAAAAATACTATCAACAATTTATTCTCCTTGCATTTTAAAATGTTGTTTATTCTGACTTTTAAGTTATTTTATTTTTAAATAAGAATTTCAGGAAGAGAGAGTATGGGTTTGTGTTGAGTCTTCCAAAATGGTAATAGTTCTGAATTCTACATTCTTTAAGAAAACTGTGCTGAAGTTCCTGGCTACAAAAGTAAGACAAGATCAGGATTTAAGATATAAACACACTCAATACTGTCAAGAATGTCACCGATATCTGACATAGGATTTTGAAGTAAATAAGAAGACAAAAGAAATGAAACCCCACTTATTTTTGCCTCTTTCCTTATAAGACAGTTTTGTAAATATTACTGTCACCTTTATTAAAGCTAGACTTGCATACTAATCTCAAATATGAGCTTCATTCCTTTTTAGAATATAATACTTCATGGTACCTGTTTATAATTTTCCCTACAAAAAATCTCTGGAAATGTCATGTCTATCAATGAAAGTGTACACTGATAAAAGACCTGATTTTGATGAAAATGAGGTGTTTATCTTGACAATAAAAAATGTTGTGTGAGAAATAATTTATTTTAGTTGTAAATTTATGAAAACAGTCACTTCATTATTTCTTCTGTTTTGAAATCAAGAAACCCCTATCATTTGTTTTGTACCACCATTGGGTAAAGCTTGTAATTATGCCATAGAAGGAGAAAAATAAATCTCTGAATCTCTTATAGTTAAGTAAACAGGCATAATGTAGTAAATGTTGTTTAAGAATCTCTCTTTTTGAACCAGAGGGTCATCTAAGTTGTCTTCTTTGAAATATAAATCCGCCCTAACATAACTTCTTTCTAGTCTATGTAGCCTAGGTAATAATACATGTGATTAAAATGCTTGTTATTTTAATGAGAAAAACATACTTAGTTTACTATATAAGTCATAAACCAGAAAGTTCCATGTTCATATTCCCACAGTGTGAGTTCATATTACACAATATATTGTCAGGAATGAAGACAAGATAATTATGGTTTTAAGGAAGCACAAGCCCACCCTTTCTGTAGCACAAACAAGTAATTAAAAGACTTGTAATTGGTTGTTGTATCCACAGATTTTAAAATCATGACATCTACCAGACATTTCATGGACATCCTTCAGAATCCAGATGTACTTTGTTAAGAGTTCATTCAGTCACTTGAAACCATGTCGGTGAAATTCTCTGCTTTTGCCTCTCTGTATCTTTATACATCTCTAGAGTTTTAAAAATTTTATTTAAGCGAGAAATGGGTTTCATTTTCTCTTCCTATAAAGCTTTGCACATTCTAAAGCTGACATCCCCAGAAAGTGAGGTTTCAATAACATATTTAAAATTAGTTTTCCTGAAAAGAAAGAATATTAAAATACTTAATGTAGGCAGTTCTAACAAAATACAGATCTGAAGTATGGTACTGCTACATTAAAAATTAAAATGACCAAACCCCATGAAATTTAAAAAGATTCCTTTTTCAGTGGATAGTGAGGAAAACTTAGTGTAGGACCTGTCTCCCATGGATGCAGTGCAACAATCTATCAAATGAGTATGTCCAGGCTGTTTAATAACAATAATCTGCACGTGAAAAGAGCAAAAATTTCATCACATATCAAACAACAAATAAAATTTTCTACCGAGACACCAAATCAAGAAGAAAGCAATGAGAAATCCAGCTATCTCAAGTATTTTCTTCCAGTGAATGAAATATTTTAATTAACAGCAAATATTTGAAGATTCTTTGGTACACTTGAAATGCTCACTGCAATTTAATCTGACTCAAACTAAAACCAACCAACCAACCAAACAGATAAACCCCCTATATTTCAGAATTTGTTTTAAATTATCTAAAAATATGATAGAAATTAGTAAAAATAGAAGAAGAGGAAAACCTGTATAAACTATGTTTACCTATAGAAGTACACCATTTAAACATTTATAACAGGATAGTGGTCTTACCTTTGCCTATATGACTATTCTTTTGTGCATAACCATTTCCTCAAGAATACATATTATCATCCTGCATTGCTAATCAGTTTTAATAATTGTCATAAAAACAGAGCAAGTGGACAAAAAAGAAAAAAAAAAAAAACAACAAAAAACCCCACAAACACAAACAAACCAAAAAAAACGAAAACAAACGAGAATTTTTCTTCCTGACACAAAGGTGTCTTTACTCCCCAAAATTATCATGCCAGACCACGTAATCCAAGAGCCTTGTCCATAGACAAAAACTTCCTTCCTTACCTCAGTGTTTAGCTGCTGGAAACCAAGTCTTCCTGGACTAACATGTAGTCCCATGCAGAGATAAGCTTTGTCCTTAGTAGATATCCCCTACCTGGGTTTCTTTTTAGAGTATTGGTAGTGAGGAGCTGGCCTTGACAACAGCACCATGTTAGTAGAGGAACTAGTGTTTACCACTGTATATTTTGTAGAAATTTATCCCATTCCAAGATGAGGTTTCATTTATTGTATGAAAGCAGTTCATCTGCCTGGTGGCTGCTTAGACAAAATGTCCTGCAGGCCATGGAAGTGTCCAGTGAACTGCCAATCTGCAGGATCTGCTGTGGACTTAGGATAAAGTTTATTAGACTTGCTGCAATTTCATACTGTTTCTTAATAAAATAGATTAAGATTAGGAAATTTTAAAATGTTGCAGTCCAACAGACTATGTAGTCCATTCTTCCTTTAGATCACAATTGAGACGATGCAGAAGTTAGTTGTTCCCTAGAAAATGAAAGCCTGATGAAGTCCTTCAGGGGATCCAGGAGGTATCCAGGTGGAATATCTGTGTAATTTTAATATACTTGAAATATATTGGGAGATATTTATGCTTTCTAAAGGAACTGTCCTAACAGGTTTAGAGATCCAGAGTCTTACACAGATTTTTAAATAGTAAGAGCTCTAAGAAGAAAGGAAAGTGTTCTTTCATTCACCAAATCACTTCAAGGTCAGAATGTAAAACAGAAATTTAAAGAACCCTCTACAACTGAGGCACGTGCAAAGACAAAGCAGCATATTGGTAGCACTAGATATCACTCATGGAACAGAGGAATGAAATCCATTAATACATTGCTGTAGTCATACTGAGATGCTTTTATATGTTATAAACAGAAAAGAACCTGCAAATTATTCAACAACATTTTAATCATCCGAGTTTGCACACCAAAATCTTACTGGCTGTAAGGCAAAATTGCAAGACATATCTAGAGGAGATGAAGAAATGAGAATCTCGCAGGCAGGACATGGAAATGTTTCTCCACACAGTGTTACCCCCTGAGCTTGGGGATAGGCCAGACATTTATCTGGTTTGCGAGATGACCAAGACAGCGCAGTACTTACTGACCACTTATGAACCAGAATGTAAGGTATCCCCAGCATGGGAGCTGCATTTGAATTGCTCAGATGATGCAAGTTGGCAACTGCTGGCATACAGTAAATGGGGTAACCCACAAAACACACTGTGCAGGCTAGCTCAAATACTGCGTCAGTGTTGCTGCATTCCCTGAAGACAGTGACTTGTCTGGCAAAGAAACAAGGTTACAGATATAGAAAGAAGGCTCTCTAAGTACTTAAGCACCACTTTATGATATGAACAGCAGCACCACGTAATTCAGAACTGTCCCTGACTGTGTCAAAATGTCACTAGTTTCCTACCATATGAGGCCACAGTGCTGGCATTAGAAATAACATGTTTTTCTTTTGGCCTGAGGGGGAATTGAAATGCCTCTCTAAATAGACCTCACTTCTTGCCATAAACGCTATAGGACACGAGGATTAAAGGTTTTGACTGAAGGCAGCATTCTTTGTAGAATTAAAAAAGAGTAAAGAAAAAAAAAAGAACAGTGTTGGTATGTAAGAGCAGAATTGTGTTCTATGTTACCCATCACAGAATGTTTAGTAGTTATGCAGGTTCAGCTGCTCAGCAATTACCAATGAAGAAAAGCAATGCAAATTATATATTTACTTTAAAATGTATATACAAGATGTGTGTATATAGATCTATAATATGTATACACACACACACGCGCGCATATGTGTATATACTTCCATATGATGGCTAAAATATAGTGTGTGTGTGTGTGTGTGTGTGTGTGTGTGTGTATACACACACATTTTAGCCATCATTCTGCACCTTGTTTCTTGTTCATGAGTAACCTTATTATAGAGTTTGGACATCAGCAGAGAAACCAAAGATAATTGGAAGGTATTCATCTTACATATCTTTATGGATTCCTTGATTTTATCCAAAGCCAGAGTGGAATTGAGAACAAAAACACTTTAAAAGAAAAATCAAGAGAATTATTGTTATTATATACAGAGTGCCACAAAATGCAGTTGTTAGAGAATTAGTGAACCAAGATGGAAATAAATATCTGGTCTGCATAAGCCAATAAGCCACCTTAATTTTTGAAATATATTGTGCTTTTGCACTTTTAAATAGAAAATATTGAGCTACATGATACATTTTTTTAAAAGCTTATCCAGACATAATAGAGATATATCTTCCACAATAATGTTCTGTGAACCTCCTTAGAGAACCACTCTCCTCAATTCCACATGGGCAGTCTAGCAGCTGCTTAGAGGTCTCCTTAGGTTGGTAGAGTACAAAAGATTGACCATTTTCCTTTTCCACTCTCAGCCTGTGGAAAGACAAATCATTTCAAGAAGAAGAGATGTTTCATTGCCCTGCTTCCATATTGTTCTTATTTAAGAAGAAAACTGTGAACATTTTAAGTGATTTGTCCCTTATTACAGCAGATAGCATACCTAAAATACTTAGTGTTGATTTAGAAATACTTGTGAGGGTGCCCTGCAGGCTGGGGTCTCCCTGTGGGCCAGAGGCCAGGGATGCTGCGGGTTCCCCCAGGTCCATCAAGGCAGGGCTCATACCATCGCTTCAGTCAGGAGCAGGGCAGCAGGGATGGCACCAGGGCAGACAGTTCCCTGGGAACAAGGTTTCCATTACTGCCTAGAGTTGCAGAGTTTGAAGCACCCAACAAACTTGCAGTTTACTGGTATTCTTTTTTTTCCAGCTAGGCTGGAGCCACATACACATTGACATAATTATAAAATTAAAGATACTTTGTTGAACTTAGTTTGACTGAGGGCTGGATAATAGTTTATATTGTTTCTGGTAACTTCTGATTTTATGTCTTTTCTCATTAATGAAAGCAGTATCAGACCTATTGCTTTTACTTTATATTTAGTCATTTGTTGGACATGAGCACAGGAGTTCTGTAAGAATGAACAATGCCAGTATCTTCTTTCAAGGCTTCTTTGCCTTTAAAGTAGAAAGGGCGATTCTTCAGCTATAGTAAAATACTGTCCATTGCCCCCCAAAACCCATGCCAACAATTCAAATGAATATAATAAAAAGAAAAAAAAATAATCCATGGCACTTGGACATGAGAGTCAAGATAAACAGTCAAGTATTTATGAAGCTGATACTCAAAGCAAGGGGCATGAAGAGAGTAATTTATGGGCCCTGACCCACAGATTTGTCTCTCCCTGAGGCAATACATTTGGCAGAAAAATGTAAAAACAAGTGCTGAAAGTTAGACTTCCAAATCTATTACTTACCTATATGAATGGAGTGATTTCCAAAGTTCTGTGTATTCTCAGGTCCCACTGACTTCACTGTCAATATGGACAACTCAAAACCTTTGAAAGAAAGCAGATCACATATTTGAGTACCAAAGAGTGATTAAAACATATAATTACAGACATTCAAGATTAAAAATACTTACTTTAAACATTGTTCATCCAATTCTATAGCTCTAAAATAAAGATGATAGCACAAAGAGGCATTTGTGAGAGCTTGTTAAATTATGTAAATATAAAACATTAGGCATATGAATGCTACTCTATTATCAGGGGAAGATCTTGAAAAAAGAGCATTTAGGAATTTGGAATTTGTAAGCTGTTTAAAATAGTTGATCTGCTATATTACTTAACCACAAACTTCATAAAAATAGAAATACACAGTTGCTTTTAGAAAACTAACAAATATTTCCTCATGTGCACACACACTATTCGTCTTGATAATCACATCCTGATCTATTGCATGCTGTTACATAGAGTAACTGGATTATTCACTGGGGGGGTGAGAGAAAGACAAAGTAAAAAATTCCATTCCACCCACTCTATATTTCTACCTTTTTGTTCTGAGTGTTACATTGAAGCAAACAATAAACAGCAATGTGACATCTAATTGAAGCAAACATTTATAACACTGTTCCGCCTTATGTGTTTACATTTACTGTTAATAAAATTGAAGAAGCTTCTTTGTAACTCTTTCATTTTTTCATGCATTCAATAAAAGAGCCCAGAACTGCAACAACTTCTGTTCACATGCACTTTCCTGACACTTTTTCTGAATTCAGGTGTGGTATGATCAGGCTAGATCAAAGTAAATGGAAAACCTGCTTTAATTACTGACTCAAAAATAAAATCAATACCCTTATTAGTGCCACAGAAGGTCTCTTCTGTTTGTGGTCTTTCAGCTCCTCACTCCAGTTAAAGAATAGCTGAACAACACAGCTTGTGTTGTATTGCCATTTTCTGCTGCCTGTGGCTTGCACATGCGATGCTTCTAATGGGCACCACAGTGCACTTACAGGTAATCAAGTTATGTGAGGTAACAATAACCAATTGATAGAAACAGCCAAGAATTCTTCAAAACCAATAAAAAGTCTACTCAATTTGTTTCGGAAGTAAAGTATAACATACATACCAGTTTATTCTTTATCTCCTTCTTTATGCCTAAATCCAACTCTTCATTTTATGTTCATATTTGAAAACATAGATAATTGCTTGGAAACAAAACAATCCATAGTACAACAGATTTCCCATAAGCAGATATCCTTTTGTAACACACATCTCAGTGTAAATCCTCTCCCTCATTCACAACCCAACAGCCACAGAACAACACCATGTACAACACGTGTTGACCCTCATTTCAGAGATGTTTTGTCTCTTGCTGCTGCCAACACAGCTGGCTGTGATGAGGATTGAACTGTGGAGGACTTCTTTAGGTTGTCTACACTGAACAGGAATGGGTGAGGCAATCACTTTGGTTTTCTTGAAATTTAGCCTTGCTTGATCTGGACAACTGACCAAGGAAGAGAAAGAACGTTCTTTTGATGCTCTGGAGTTCCCAGACTCTTGTGGCACCTGAAATGGCAGCTCTTTGACTGTGCTAAAGTGAGGACAGTTTTGAATACCTAGGGCTGAGTTAGAAGATTTTCAGCACTTGTTATAAGTTAAATGCAACTTTTGTTTTCTTGTCTTTTTTTTTTTTTTTTTTTTCCCCATTTAACAAACACAAGTAATACAGTAATAGGGGAGGAAAGAAATAGTGCTGTCAGTCTGAACAGAAGGGTTCCAAAGTGTCTCAATTTACAGCTGTTCACCTATTGATCTTCCCTAGAAAAAGTGGGACTGTGTCCTGGATAGCAAATGATCCTGCACTATATTTAGGGCTTACAGTGTAGAGGTCATTCAGTGTGGACTCCAATGTATTGCTGAAATAAAAAGGGTTAATGTTGTTGTAGGCTGTGTGGACAGGGAATGAGCAAGTAGCACAGGAAAATGTTTGCACCTGACACTCCTTAAACTCCCTATTAAAATCCTAGATACAATACTAAAGTGGCCATTTTTAGAAGAGTGTTGAAATTGGAGAAGGCTCAGAAAAGAGTTGCAAAAATAATTTCATTGCTAATGAAAGAGAAGGTTGAGAGGTGACTTGATTACAATGTATCATTCATGTAGAGAAACAAGGAGTGGGTACAAATGAGCTCTTTAATCTAGTGGTGAAAGGCATAACAAAAATCAATGGCTTGACACGGAAGCCAGACAAACTCTTTATCATTGCAGGTCTTTGGGTCACTAAGGAATGTCCTTTTATGAAACAACATGAACTATCGGGCTTGGTAGGGATTAGAGGGTGCACTCAAATGGCTGTTACAGGACTAAGCTAATCATTTCCCTCTCCTGAGAACTTAAGTGTGGCAGGCAAAGCCCCCTCTTACCACTTGGTTTGTAGTCTCCCTGACTCAGATATGAGACAAGCAAGTGGGTTATTTATAAGATGTTTTGTTGGTAGATAGTTCATAAATTCAAACCATCTGCCAGCACACGGAGTGTGTGTGCGTGAGTGACTACCCTTGTCAGAACCTTTGCTTGTTGAACAAAAGGGTGTTGAGAGACAATAGCTTCATGCAGGCACCATAATTACTACATTCTTGCAGTAGCATAACTGCATTTTATTACTCTTCAACAAGTTTGTAACAAATATAAGCCTTCATTGGATTTTTGTAAAATAGAGATTTCTGCCTCTAGAGAGAAAAGTAATTTTTACTACTTCAAATTTCTCTTTTCTTCCCCTGATTTTCTGCCCTCATATGCAGGTAGAGAGAGCCTACAGTAGGCACTGCCAGTAAAATACTTCAGGAAACCAAGGGAGGTTAGTGTTCTGCCTGTGGGGCGATATGGTGATCATACGTGACCCTCAGTTTCTAAGCAGCTTCCTTCAGATTAACTGTAAATGGAATCATTTTCCAAGCAACACAGAGAGCGAGATGTCTGAAAGTGCTGACTTCTCTAACCTCTTATCTGAAATATTTCTATGGGAAGCTTTTGCTCTGTTTGGAAGTCATGTCTCTGAGATATTATTTCTCCTTTTGGCCATGGGCAACTGTCTGTTGCTTGTTGAAACAATTTCCTCCTTACAGCTGGAGAAACATGGACAACAAGACAGTTGTGGAGATTTGCTGTAAAATGTCTGTGCAGCTCTAGGAATGGGGCTGGCTGAGAAACCCAAAAGACTAAAGTAACTGGTGGAAGAAAAGTGCTTTGGGGAACCTGGTGTTAATGAAGACAGCGGGATTGCTTGTAGTACAGACTTCTTGATTTTGAGAACAGAATCACAGAACTGATAAATTAATTTGGAAACGACCTGAGGAGGTATTCTGGCCCAACCTCCTGCTCCAAGGCAGGGACAATTTAGATCAGGTTGCTCAGATGATCACACAGAAGAAGTCTAATTGTCTGTGTAACTTTCTTTTTAGAAGGAGAATTAGAGCTAAAGACTTTCCTTTCTGACTCTTTCATTTCTGCTCTATATTTCCTATTTCTTTACATGCCTATACTGGAACACATAATTCTTCAACTGTTGACTGAAAAGATCAGAATTGTCTTCAAGCTGTTACAGCTCAGAAGTTTGCTGGATAGTTGCTATTGGAGCTACAATCTGTACTAATGACCTCATGATCTATAACAAGTCATAGGTCTTTGAATCCAGGCTGGAAATTTCCAGTAAATTGTCTCCTGCTGTCTCTTAGGTTTAAATACCCATCTGTCTGACCCCATAATCAGAATGACAGAGGCTTTCTGAATCAGAGATTTGATCCAGACTCTCAAGTCTGATTGCCACAGAGAATCTATCATCTTTGAATTTGTGTCTTTGAACTCATTTTCCCTTCAAGATGATTTGAGATAAGGTGTTTCACAGTTTAACTATGATGAGTGTGCAAAATCAGTCCTTATGTTTGTCACTAGTCATGTAATTTTATCAGATGCTCTGTGGATTCTACATTGAGAGACAGTCCTTCTTAGCAATTTTTTGCTCTTTTATAGATGTAGTCTTCCCAGTCTGAAGAATCACAACTCATTCAGTCTGTCAGCCTTTAGAAGCTGCTTCATACCATAATCATTCCTGTCCCCTTGCTTTTTTACTTTTGCTAGGAGCCCCACATTCTGCTAGTTCATCAGTTTGGATGTGGCCCCTAATGGTGAAATTCTGCCTAGCAATGATGGAGAAGCTTTTCCCATAGAAATCTGTGGTATAATAATGTCTAGTTTTACCCATGGAACAGATCTTCTTCCTCCATCTAGCTTCCCAGCTTACTGTGGAAGAATCATAAGCATGTGTAAACCAGCCAGAGATGGAGATGTAGGAACAACCTTTCCTATGTGTTCTGGGTTCTCAGCTGCTAGCCTGGGTTGATCTTGTCATTGATCCTGTCTTGAAGATCAGTGTTTTCATGTCACTAAAAGCTTTGTGTTATTAACTTCAAGAGCAGGCAAGATGTCCAGGAGTCATGCTGCTTGCAAGTCTCTCTTAGTAGGGAGAGAGGATTGCCTTGAAGCATGCCTGACTGCTGACAAAGAAGGAGCAAGATATGCATGAAACAAAGAGTATTTACTCTTGGGTTGATATGCAGTGGAACAATGGACCTGTGTAAGATCTATGAGACTGGAGAAGAGATTGATCTGAAGGAATCAGAGACAAATAATGGTGCTGGTGAACTAGATCAAATTGGGATGGAATGATACCCCTGAGTGCTTGAGGGCAGCAAGTATGATGGATCTCCCTAAGTAATGTTCCTGATTGGGCAGGGAAAAATCCTGCTTGCTGTCAAGAAGACTCCAGCTCGGGAAGCAGCTTGGGTCCCATCTACACCTCTGAGTCCTTTCACTGAGTGAAAGTGCTATTGGAAGAGTCTTAACCTGTTTCCAGCTAATCCTTCCTCCTTCCTTGATTTCCATATACTGGCTCAGCCTGTAGATCTTCCTACTCCATTCTTTTGAATTATGAGTCTAATAATAAATAGTTGATGACAAGGAACATGCCAGCTATTCCCTTATCAAGGAGCTCATTGTTATGGGATCCTGGGAATGCCAAAAAGCATTAATAGGTTCAAAAAGGACAAATTCAGTGAAAAAAAGCCCAGAAGAGTGAGAAAGGAAAATATTATTTCTTACACTTTTTTTTTTTTTTTTTTTTTTTTTTTTGGCTGGAATCAGACTCTGAATGGTTTGAGGAGAAAGATTAGCTATAACCCATTATAGATTGTGTTATAATATATGAATTATATTCATTATAATGAGAATAGTGAATAAGATCTTAAAATACAAAGATGACCTCAGGAGAAAAGTGGGAGAGCTTGTTTTTTAAATACCTGGAATTTAGGAACAGATAAAACAAATTTAACTTTATAACTATAGTGCTTTACAACCTTATGGCAATATTATAGCTGAAAAATCTTAGGTAAACAGCTAAAAAAATGTTGAATATTCATTATTAATAACATCAGTAATACAAGTATTGACCAAAAAAAAAAAAAAAGTTTAATCTAATTTTAACACTTATTTTTTCTATTGCTCTTTTAAAAGAAATGTTTCAGGAAGAGTAACTTTAAATTCCTGGAATTCTCCAGGGTAATGCTTTTGCTCAGAATGATCTCTAGAAATTAAACAGTTAAAACAGAATACCTGTTCTGAGAAGTAAATTACATTAAACTTCTGTGAAGGAAGGGGAAAAATGGGAGAATATTATTTATAATCAGTCTGAATGAGAATGGAGTCTTATGAGGAAAAAATAATGTGTAAGTATATAACTATACATTGTGTCACAGTGTATAAAAATAATAAGTGGAATTTTTTTGTTTGTTTTTCCTTGGAAACCTTTTTAGGAACTTTCTTTCATGTCTAACATTCTTTGACTGTTTGTCTACCTTATTTTTTTTGCTTGTTCCAGTGCATCTCTTCAGCAGCCTCTAGAAGACACCAGTCAAATACCTAGCCCGTACTTTGCATGGTAGTTAATTAAATTGACAGCAAATCTAAAACACCAAAGAAACAGTCTGAAACTCATACATATCAGGCCATTTTAAGAGTGAATTACAATATTTCATTTCCACAGGAAAATTTTTCTTAAGTACTGTATACTCTATGTGCTAGATTTCTCAGGCATTACTGAGAATTATTAACTTCAGGTCATCTGTTCCAGCCTTGATTTTCAAGATACTTTGCCAGTTAACTGCTGCCTCATAATCCTCCTCTTTGCAGATGGAAATAAAGTAATTGCTGTCTAAGTTTCTCTCAGTGGGCTGCAGACATGAAACTCTGAATATGTGTTCTGAGGTAACAGGAAAATTGCCCCTTAGTGCTGTGAATAATTTTAACTTTTACTTTAATATTCTTTATTTATCATAATATTTGCACACATTTTTAAAGTAAGCTTGAACATTTGATTTCATCTTTTCTTTTCTGAATGACAACAAATCCCTTAGAAAAGTAACCGTATATTGTAAGAAAAAGGATCAGTAAAAGCTCACAAGGACTCCATTATCAGGAGACACTTGCAAAGACCATTTGTGTGAGATGGAAACCTGAATGCATTTTGCCACCTGAGAATTGTGGATTACTGTGCATACACTTGGAGTGTTTTTATTACATTTATAAAAATAGATGGTTTTAAGATTTTGAATGGGAATGACCAAAAAAGAGAGCATTTTTTACATGAAAGAAATTTTTACTGAGCATGAAAAACACTGAAAATAAAAGTAACTTGGTATGGTTAACCCCTGGCTTGCCAGTGCATCTGGTAAAACTAGTCATAAAGGTATGTATCCCACACCTGCAATCATGACACACAGGGAATTCAGATTAGGTTTCCCAGCTCCAGTGCTACCCCTAGCTACCGTTTTCCCAGTGAAATTCCTCTGGTAAATTAAATCAGACCAAGGCATGGGGTTGAGCACTGGCATGCCATTATCCGCAGTGGTATAAGTTTGGGCATGCCCAGGCATCAGATTTACCAGGCCAGATGATACTCTTCCAAATAGGTCCCAAGGCACAATTCTGGGGGCAAAGTGTGCTGAGGAGAGTTCCTAGTAAGCATCTGGGATGTGGCCACCATGTCTGAGGGAGGGAGGTGGTGTGTACAGCTCTGTGGATGAGAGCTGCACCACACTGACTAATCCTGGAGCCTGAGGAGGCAGCTGCAGGCTCTGGACCCAGTCTCACTCCTGCTGATCAGTGCCGACTTCTGCTCCTTCAAATAGTCACCCATGGCTTTCTTTTAAAAGGCTGCCTGAGATGGCAGCTATTGTTTGTATAATAGCTTGTTGTTTTGCTCATTGGTACTCACCTGGAATGTGGGAAATCTGGGTTCAACAACCTCATCAGCCCAGCCGCGGGGAATCCAAAACCAATAACGCTTTAATATAAAAATACAGAAGCCAGTCTTGAAGCGAGGAGTGGAATCTAGGTCTGCCCACTCCCAGATGAGTGCTGTAGGCACTAGGCCACAGAGTCATGTTCCCTCTTGCACTCCCTCTTACATCTTCTGTGGATATATTGCATTCTTTCCTCTGCAGACGTAGGGTTTCAACAGCAGCAGCCCCCTCCTTTCCCATCTGTGTGGCTTGTGGTTAATGCCGTCTCCTGGGAGAGAGGAGCTGTGGCTCCTGATCTTTTCAGATGGAGGATATTGACTGAGTCTCAAATGCTCCAGCCTCTAGGGAATTCATAAAGAGGGAGGCGATGATACAGACATTACCCTTCTTTTAGAAGAGAGCATGCACCATCACACTCTGCACAGGACCCAGCAAAGTCACTGCATGCGTGCCTGATGGCACAGTGCAGCTCCCGCTCTCTGGGTCCCTGTCAGGCCATGGCTGCACACACATGCCTTCTTCTCAGATGGGGCAATTTCTGGGCACAAAGCCCAGGGAATTTTCCAGTCAGACAGAGACACAGCCAAGTAACTCCACTGATGGTGGAAGCTGGAGGTTTGGATCCATGCCGCACCTGCCCCAGTTCTGCCAGGAGACTTACTACCTTTTGGGGTATAGAGCCCCTCCTCTTTAGGAGGTGGAGAAACATCTTCACCTCCTGGCAAGATATTCTTGTTGCAGTTACCCACGTTTTTATAAATTTTTTATCTTTTTTTTTTTTTAACCAAAGAACCTTCTAATATCAGATACCTTCTTATACAGATGCTTGCAGACAAGGATTAATCCTGTTCTTAAGTCTGTTCTGTTTAAACAGATTCTGATCTTTATGTATCTTACCGTAAGACATATTTCAGGGCCCATGAATCCATCCCACAGTGATTTCAACAGAGTCAGTTGAGATTAAGTGGTTTAGATTGTGATTTCTTCTGAGATTTCTAGCTTTATTTTGTACAGTCAGGAGGTGGAGATATCATAACAATAAATGCCAGCCAAAATTATTTTTTATATTTATTCTGTGAAACAAAGCATTTGGCATTTTTGTTAAAAAACTTAACAGAATTCTACTATCTGATAGCTTTTCAAGGCTGTACATGAAATTAGTAAGTAATAATCGTTGGAAGGGGGCTCCTGTAGAATAAATATTTCTCTCACAAAAAATATCATATAAGTGGTCACCATTAGCTAAGTGCACTGGCATTGAATGGGAACTGAAAGTGAATTGACCTCTTGCCCAACCAATTTTCCCTCTGGAGAATGACTTAAAGACAATGTTGATGAGGTGCAGAAAGATTACACTTGTGTTATCCGTGACAGCAAGGTCTTTCAATGCAGCTTGTCAAAATACATTTGCAGTAGAAACCTATGCATTCTCAGTTAAAACTAAAATGTTGAGACTTTCTTTTTTGTGCTGATATATGTAAGTTAGTCCCTAACATGTACATTTCAAAATGCACACTATGTGTATATAATATCTCCTGGAGGTATATTTAAACAGGTTTTCCCACTTGAAAGTTGGTATAATCACTTTTGGTTAATATATCTAAAAATTATAAATACTTTACATGTGTTTGTTTTTATTTAAGAACCATGCATGCACAGGCAAATATATTTCTGTCCTCAATTTCTGTATGCTTTTTAGTTTGATAGCACCCATCACCTTGGTAATGATGATTTTGAGCATGCTTATTGGAGGACCAAGCTACACTCCTGTAAGACATAGGAATATGACCACTTTCTTCCTTGGAAAACCTCACCCTGAACATAGAATCTAGGGTCACATATACAAAATGCTGGAACAGTTGTTTCCCATTAATATGGATTTCTATTAAAAGTACCATGAAAAAAATATCTTGACCTTCAGTATCAAAGATTCAGGACACCACTGTATTTTAAAGCATAATGCTTTGACTTCACAACAAAGTAAAGTACAAAATGCAGACTCCTGTTATGCAGTACTCTTGTTCTCTCTTAATTCCTTCCCTCTCACATGATTTCTAATCTGTGAGAACTATGTGGTGAACCACATAAAGTCATTCAATAAGGGAAAAAAATGGCACATCACAAATGGCACACTGCTGAAGAGATTGACCATGAAAATATTAAACGTGGAAGAAATTTGGCAAAAAGCACCCAAATAATAATTCCTAAGTATTCAGAGCATTTTTGTTGGGTGAAATTTATTTCTGAGTTACAATGAAATCTATATTTGTATTATTTCTGTGTTTCAGGTCCTTTATATGAGGTCAGAGTTCTGTGATTCTTCCTGCCTGACATCTGTATACCAGATCAAGTATACAGTCATCAAGTAGAGAGATTCAAAATAAAATACTGCTGTTAAATTATATTTAAATTCTACTCCAGTGGAGCTGAACTAAAATACTCCATATATTCTTTAAAGGAAAATTGAAAAACTGTTGCTGTATTTGAATACTTCCTGAGTGTCCCATCAAAATTGCTTTGAAGGCCTGTTTGGATGTGGCTTTGAGCAAACTGATCTAAAGGAAGATATTCCTGGGCTGGAACTAGATGATCTTTAATGTTCCTTCCAACACAAACCATTCCATGATTCTATGATTGCAAACCTTCCAGCTATCTTCAGAAAAACGATCTTAGCGAGAGTGGTGTCATAACTAAATTGCTCTGTACTTGTAGATATTTAGGATATCATCATATCCTAATCATGATCCTATATCATCATATTCTTGGTCAGGCATCTTAGTCAATTTAGTCAATCCACATTCTTTTATTCATTACATCTTTAACATATCTTGGAAATGAGTTTATTGTGTTTGGTGAAAATTACTAAGAAGAGTTCAAGACCCAGTTTTTGAGAAATACTTTAATCACATTAAAGTTGATAACGTTATTGGATTTTTTTTCTCTGTTGGTTTTCTCTGCCTAACTATTCTGTATCCTGCAGTCAAGAGAACTACTGGGGTAGCAATATAATTTGCTTACAATGTCAGACATAGGATAAAATTCCTTGCTAAAGCAATCTGTCTTTCCGTTCTTACTGTATGCTTTTGAGAATCCTACCATGGAAATAACTGGAATGCATAATATAGTTTCCATACTGCTTCTTCCCCAGGAAATTCAGCCTTATTAAATGTATCACGCTCAGGATGAGGTTTTAAAGAGGCCTCAATCCAACCTTGAATCTTCATCTGTACACTTAGATAAGTCACAAAATTCATTTGTGAATGCAATCCATGTCAGCAGCACATGCAGACCTCGTAGATAGATGCCTGACTTTTTAGTTGGATGCGTAAACCTGTTTGTCTTGACAGGTCAAAATTCATGTGTACACTCACTAAAGAGAATCATTTAAAAGCTTATTTTAAGAACATATGCCTAAAAGTGATAGCATATTTGTTTTATGACTACCATAGTCCTAAAACACGATTATTTTTCTACAGTTGAAATTAATAAATATATACTAATAGTAGTAACATTTATTTCAACTGTAAAAATTCATTTTATTATTGGTCAAGGGTTGTCAATCAAATTAACTTATTATGCACTTGAAACTCATTAGCAGTAGAATACTGTAGTTGTATATTTCAAATGACTGATGACTAGAGCTGTGTGAAATTGCCTCTGAATTTGTCAATTACTGTGTGAAATGTTCACTGTAAAGATAGATTTTCACTCAAAAACCATAGCTTAAAAATAATCTATAACAGTCCAAGGTTACTTCTTGTGATTATGGTATGTCCCCGTTTTGCCCTTTCTCTTTCTTCTGCTCCTCCTCCTCTAAAGTCCCAATGGGACTTCTTTGTGTGGTGAGACGAAGAAACAAATTGATTTGCCAGGGACATTGTGGGACAGCAGAAATCAACCGCTTTTATATTTGGGGTGCTTGGAGGGTTAACTGGACCAGTGGATCAATCCTGGTGCACATTTTACTGATAAATGACCTCATATAGTAGAAGTCAAAACTGTGAATGCCACTAAGAAAGAAGAAGCAGCTGCAGAAGAGTCTCTACCTTTGTTCTGAAAAAGCCTTCTGGTCCTTCCTGGTCAGGATGAGTGGAGTAGGATTTGAACTTTTTACTGAGCTAATGATTAATACAAATTCCAGCATTTGCCATATTGCCCACTTCACAATTAATTAAATTCCCTTGGAGACAAATTAGAGAAACATTGTACATCTTGGCCACAGACGGTTTTGCGTGGCCAAAACAGTAGCTGTCCCTGTAATTTGTCTATGATATAATGAAATTAAGTGATTTAAATAAATTAACAATGGACCAGATTCAGCTTTCAGTAATTACTAATCACTGCAGGACTGATATAGCAGAAAATAACCTATGTGGCTGCTAGCCCAAGAAAGCTCGATGGGACTCTTACTTTTGTCTAGCAGTGAAGAGCTCTGGCAGCTGAGTAAGCTATATTCCCTCTAGTGGGTATAACACTCTGGGAATAGGGGACACTGTGGTTATCTTCCAAGGAAATTAAATTCTCAGGTGATAACACGTAAAGGACATAAAGGCATATTCTTGGGAAATTTTCTCAACAGATTCCCATCCTTACTTATAGACAGTTACTTATTTCCTTACACCAGGATTCATGACTTGGGAAACAATTTTATAAGTCATTGCTCAAAGACATCTGTTTCCAGACAGTAGCTAAAGAAGAATGGGCTTACTCTTTAAAAATAATCTTCTAACTTGAAGAAGAGATGGAGGCTAAGTGTACCAGAAATGATTCAACAAGTTGAACCCTCCTCCCCTACACACCCATCTGATAGGCAAACAATTCTACTTTTCATGTACAATGTTAGCATCCTATATGATAAACTACAATAAAATATGATATAAAATACTGCACTATAAAATCCTATATTTTTCTCTCAGATAACTTTGGGTAAGAACTAGAAATTTTCAGGCAGTGATTTTGTACTCTTATTCTGACTCATCTTAAGAAAGCCAGGAGTTCTAACAGATTCAAAAAGAAGGACACATTTATTCCAGATAAGCACACTGATGAAGTTGTGAACACATTGTGCACACACAGGTCTAACTCAGACAGTGCATTGGTTTCCAGAGGGTGAGTGGTACCATTGATGAAAAGTTATCTTAGATTTGCTTCATTTATTTTCCTGAGCATCCCCAACTGATTGTCAGAGAGAAGATGCTGCCAGGGTGACCAGCACGGCAGTCCTTCTGACATCAGGCTCATTGTTATGGTCTTGTTATTAGTTACAAAGATGAAATACTCTACCACTGTAATGATTATAGTGATGTCAGCTTTAGTATGAGATAGTTATTACTTATTCCGTAGGATCATTCTAACATGAGTTTCTGTTTAGACTAGTTGTCTAAGAATATTCCTTCTTATTAAAAACAAACAAAAAATAAAATAGGGAGTTTTGTCTAGAATTCTTTCCAGGGAGGTCTCAAATCAACATCGCATTTAAGGTAGTGTTAATGGTTTCTACTAGCCAACGAAAAATATTGAAACGGAGAAATGAAAATTGTCATCATCTGCTAAATTATACTGATAGTTGCTCCATTTTAGTTGACACTATTTTAACTAATAATTTTGGTATGAAAATTTCATCAGTGAATTCTCTGAGTTTCATATTTAATTATAGGGTTCATTTTTAACACAGGTTTGTGGAAAGGGACAGGAAGATTCAGGAAGATTTGCAGCATGCCGTGGCTGAGTTTTAGTTGGATACTGATGCCATGCCAATTTTTAAGTGACACACATGATGAAACCGAGCAAAATGTTGGCATGCACAACTCCATTTACTTCAGCTATAGCAACACCACTCTGCAGCAGGAAGAGAAATTGCAGTGTTTCACAATGCTCCCTATTAAACTCTGAAGTACAGCCACATTTTATATATATCACAACTGTATAAACCAGTGATACGTCCAAAGACTTAGCTGGTTGAAAGTGTAAGCACTCAGGCTAATTTATTTTGGGATTATGGGCTTGACTTAAGCACACGTACAAACCCATGCACTTCTGTTTCGGTGAATCACAATGATATCCACTTCACCCTGAGTAAACCAAACTGCTCGGGATTTTAAGACAAGAAATGGAAGGAACTGACCAAGCAGAAGCCAGCTCCAGCCCTGGGCAGAGCAAGGGCATGGGGGTGACAGGTAATGCTGCCCCTGTTGCTCTCTTTTGCTCTGCCCTCAGTGACAGCATGCCAGCTGAGTCAGTCACCTCTGCACGAGCCGTGCTTGTTCCTGGGCAGGGCAATTCAGCACATGGATTTTTCCTTCAGAAGACAAGGGGCGTACTGCAGCCAAGCCAGCATGCTGGCCTGGTGTTGGACTGATGTCAGGGACTGTCCTAATATATCTGTTGCATTTGGAGGGGAGTCAGTGGTCAGGACCCCCCATCCCTGATGTGTTTGGTAGCTTAGTGCTTTTCCAGATATGCCCAAACAGGCTGCTCATGGGCTGCCTGCAGGCAGGCCTTAGGCAACCTGACAGGCAATAGTGTGGATGGGAGAGTACATGCTAGTCAGCTGCTTATGTGCACTCCTGAGAATGCTTTTTAGTAGCAGTGTAGAAATAGCTAATGTAGGCAATTATAACAGGAGTGAATCTTCACCCTCCTGGAATGAAAAAAAGACTTGAACCAAATCTCAGATCTGAAGACTGACCTCTCGTTTCAGACTCTAGTAGAATACCTTCCTACCTGCAAAGGAGAATCACAACTAGCCAGAGAGAAAAGGTCTGACTGTGATGTTTAATGATCTACAGGGTCTGATAGCTTCTAAAATGTGAAGAAAGAGACAAAAAGAAATAATTTTCTTATCTGAAATGAAAACCTCTAGCCCAGACCAGATAAACACGAACTAACTTTTTATACTGAAGTATTCTGATGAGGTGACAGCGAGCCAATTTAAAAACAAAAACAAAAACAAAAACCACAACCAAACAACAGTAACCCAACCCCCTAAAATATATATATATTTGCACATTTACCAATGTTTAAACTTTAGTGTGATTTTTGGTGTAGTTCTGTTTGACTTGCTCTAAATGCTTTAAAGCAGCAAATCAGATGTATTTCACCTCACTGAGAGAGTTATTAACAAAAGAAAGAGTAAGGATGATAAAAAATGTAAATCTACGAAAACCACAGACATTATTTGTTACCTGCACAAGAACTACAAGAGCCTACAAACAAGTACAAATGGCAGTTTTTTTGAATATGAAACATAATAAGTAATAATCAGTATCTTATAGCATGATAGCCAAAGGCAGTGACATTTGAACAGCATGTCTTCTCTAAGCTTAGATAGCTTGGTAGCGCATATCTGCAAGTGCTTAGCCATGTTAACATAAACCCTCATTAGACAGGATTAGGCAAGAAACAGTGACAAACAGGGTGGACACTAACCCTCTGAGGAACCAATTCAGGCACTACACACTAATTATCCTTTTAAATTACTTTAAGATCCAGGGAATGAATATCAGTGTATGTGCATATAACTACATGGGGAATTGTGTTTTACATACTACAACCTGTTTGTATTTTGCAACAGTTTTAAAATTATTTCTCCTCCATAATCAGTTGTCAAGCCTTAAAAGTGTTTATCTTTCAGGATCCCTGGGCAATGATCAAGTCAATGATGATATTTAGATGTTTTTCCTTGTACAGGAGAAAAAGTCAGGGAACTAATCATGTAGCAGTAGCTCCCATAAGTGGCTGTTAGCATTTTGGAAATGCATTTTATGAATGGTAACAGGCCCAAGTTCACATAATGTGAAATGCCGTAGCTTTCACTGTAGGCTCCATTACCAGAAATCCTGAGTAAGGAGGACCTAAAGAAAAGACAGAAGCAAATACTGACTCCAGACTTTGTTTTTTGTCTTTTGCTTGTTGATTCCTTACTTCTTCTTCAAGTCCTCTGCTATAGGTTAATTTGCCTCTAATCTTTTTCTGTGGAGTAGGCTCCTAAATTCCTCCTACTTTTCCCAAACTATATTGTGATCATGAAGGTAATCTATCATAACAAGACACAATCATATCTTAAAAGAATGTGACTAAAATTTAAATCTCTATATACAAATCTCTATATACAAACACACACACACAAAAAAAAAAAAAAAAAAAAAAAAAAAAAAAGACAGGTGATAAAAATAGTAGATTCTTCCTCTATTTAGGTGGCAAAACCCAATTTTTATGCTTACTGTCTTTTTATCTTTCCCTTTTACCATCAGAATTTTTCTTTAAAATGATCTAATTGCATCAGGTTATTTTGAGTGAATAACATATTACTGTTAACAAAATGTTCACTTTAAAAGTAAGGGCTCTACTTTTAAACATTTTACTTTGGAACACTTTTTTTTCTGATTTATAACAATACATTTTTATTGGGATTTTATCTGACCTCTTTGAGATTTACAAAATAATGCATCACAAATCCTTTTACATAAAAAACTAAAGTTAAGGAATTAGTGGTAATATTACAAAAAGATTATATCATGTTTTTATCATACACCAATTAAAACACTTCAAAGTGCTTACAGATACATAAAGGAAAATTCAATCTTCATTTTCTGTTACTGATTTTCATGAGTCAAATTTACAAAGACAGCTTATTTGGGTTAATAAATACATGACAACATTTTTGCATGCTATTTTGGCTAATTTTATAAACATCATTTCAGTGTGGATCTGCATTTTCTGACAGACAAAGAGTTACTCAGAACTGCACACAAAAATTTTGAGCATTTATTTCTGACTATGTTAACACAGAATGAAATCCTGACCTGCTCACTTCTGACAGCAACATTATTTCAGATCTACCTTTTACAAAAGTCATGCCATAACCTCAAAGAAAAAGAATTAAGGAAGGTTTCTTCTTTCAAAACCTGTTATTTTATTCAGTGAATAAATTGTAAAAATCTGTCCTTCTTACTCTTTGTATATTAAGTAATGAATTTTTTAACTTCATGGATCGTCTGTGCAGAAATAAGATAGCAGCAACACGTACAGAGGACCCAGAGGTAGAGAGAAACCAAGAACCTCTTTTACTTGAGCCCAGTATCTAGGAGGCAAGAAGGTATTTATTAGTACTGATTGCAGTGAGATTGTGTAGCATCTGTAGAAATATTATGCATGAGACCATATCTATGGGAGAAAGGAGAATCAGGATTAAAACATGGATGCAAGGGTGGCTGGAAATGAAAGGATAGAAGAAAAATGGAAGAATGCCCTTTGGTAGAATCCATTATCCTAAACCCCAGTCTTGGGAACATGAGAACACCCTTGGCATAAACAGTTGTGTTGAGGTCAAGTGGGATTAGACGAATATATATTTGGATGCCTGGGGCTATGTCACAAAAAGAAAATATTAATTAAAAAAACAAGCTAGAGGTTTTACTTGCCCTCAAACTACTTTTTCTTTTAAAACATTCTTTTGCTTTTTACAGTCAGTGGACTTGATTTTGATCTCACTTGTATTGGTTTTAATCAGAATAACTCAGTATAAACCAGGGCATCGGTCTGATAAAAAATCAGCTTGAACAAGGGAGAGTTTTATTTGCAACATATTGCTTCAGTGAAGCTTAAAACAAGGCTACACTTGCAGTTAGTGAAAGTTAAGATGTAACAGCAGTGACCTGCAATGTGAAAAAGGGGATGCTCATAGGACTAGGCTTCATAAAGTGGCTTGGTTTAGAATCAGTGCTGAAGCCGCTGGTTCACTGGGAGTGCTTTTAGCATGGAGGTCTTCTCAAGGGGCTTACGCTAGGCTTCAGGCTGGGTTGATCATAGCAGGCTGGCATGTGCTAAACTTTCTGGAGGACTTCTTCCCAGTTTAAAGCTAAGTATATAGAAACATTTTGGTGAATCAAGCCTGCAGTGTTCAGTTAGAAACTCTGCTGAAGACAGTGGCAACCTTTAAATTAATTGCAGTCTGTCTAAATTATGAAAAGATGTTGTTTATCCGACCCGACCTTTTTCTAATCTACACACAGTAACAGTTATATGTTTTCTTTCAGTTTAGTTGGTCAAGATCAGTTGGCCTCAGCTCTGTTGCCACAAGACTTGCTCTTATTTTGAATTTCTCAACCTTCAGTTCCAAAATATGCTCCTGCGCATTTTTCCTTCAGCTTAGGAAAGGCTTTAAAGCATCGTGTCAGCTAAAACAACAGATCCTCGGGATCTGTAGGCTCTGGAGTGAACAGAAACAAATTAAGTTGCTGTGGGAGTCGAACTGGGGTAGGTCAAGAAACCAACATGTTGCTTTGCTGAAGAGGGACAAGAAAAGATGAGAACAAGAATGCCTTGATCAGAGGCTCGCATGTGTGCTTTCGAGGGGCAGGTTTTGTTATGTGAGCTCACATTCTTCAGGAACTATGTTGAGACCTTTGACTATGTTTAGACTGTGACCTGAACCATATTTGTAACAAGATCTTGAAACTCTGGAGAGTTACTGCATTAAATTGTTGTCATTTGACTCTCTCACCCTGCCGTTCTATGAAATGTCCTCAAGCACAAACATGATGCCCTAATCCCTTTATGAATTAAATGCACTTATTCGTGCAATACTGGCAGAAGTATTTTTCTATACAAATTTAAAAAATATTTTCTTTTTACAGCATGATACCAAGGACTGTTTTATTATTATACTACTAAAGATGATTTTGGCCCACATCCCACAAAAATGTGCTTCCATTTTGTACTCCATTAAAGCAACTGTGTCCAATCTTTCCACCTGCTTATGTTCGTATAAAAACTCTTTTTCACTGAATTTGCCTTGTATTTCAGATTCATTATTGGAAATAATAGAAAATCATAATCTTTTGACATTTTATAGATAGGCCCTACTTATTTTAATGGTAAAGTGTAATGATGCATCATTAGCTGATGAAGAGGCTGCCTCAGGAGGGACAATGAAAGAAATGAAAATATTTGAGTGAATTAGTATACTACTTCCGTTCCTCAGGTTTGAATTAAATTCAACTTGAGTATCATCAGTTGAAAAAGGCTCATATTTTTAAGCTAGAGAAAGTAAGTATACTGCATTAAATAGATTAGTCGAACATTATTTATAAACCCAATTGCTCAATAAACACTTTATTTTCCTAACAGAACTGATATTCAACTTGACAATTTGTATAAACAATGTGTATGTTCTTAATGTATATGTTTATCTACAATAGTAAACACAAGCAACCTTTTGCCTATCATATAATGCCCCTAAAGGCATTGTGGGTTAACAGTGATTTAATCCCCTTATGCATGCATAATATGACAAGCTTTGCATAAATGATAATAAATAATTGGTATGTATAAATAATTCATCATTTATTTTTGCAGTAGAAATAGAATTCTTAGACATATTTTAAACAAAGGGAATAGCAAACATGATCTCAATCAGAAAAGGGGTTAAAACACATTACACAAAACAATGTTTCAAACAATCAAGGCTCATGCATGCAACATATATTTTTATTTCTTTCATGCTAGTGTATATTGCCAACTGGTTCTCAAGTACAAAACAATACATATTTAACAACATCATAAAATAATGGAAGAAATAAATGCCATATTGGACATTTAATCTAAAACAATGGAATAATTTATCAGAATAAAAAAGAGATGCATATACTATGTTCTCTAGAAAACTGAACATTACTGGTAGATTTCATTTTTTTTTTTTCTGGAATCAGTTCTGGTGTTTTGGAGAATTCCTCTAACACACACACACACACACACACACACACACACACACACACACACAGAGTGCACCTAATAGCTGATAAAATTTTAAAATGTTATTTTTTGCAGTAATTTCTTATTTAACAATGGTTCTGTGGTTGCACAATAAATTACTAATCGGATTACTTTTTTTTTTTTTTTTTTTGGATGAAGTAATATCCTAAAAAAGGAAATAAAATAATACAGTGTTACTCCAAATAGGTAATAGTTTTAATAGTTAAGAATCATTTAGGTTTCAATATTAAATGTGTAGAGCACTGAATTAACTTTAAGAATGTAATGCCATCCTTATTCAGTAAGGCAGTCAAATACACACTTAAGTTTAAGTACATGCATCAATCTCATTGACTTTACATTATTCTCTCCAGAGTATATTTCTTTTCATTAGCAGGACACCGATTCTTAACTACCATCAAACTGCCGACTCAACTCGCTTCAATAAGTCCCTCTGAAGCTTCTCAAAGTCTTCTCTAATTTTAACCACTATAAAGAGCGCTGGCATTTGCAAATGTTGGCAAGTCATCTTTTAACCCTTTCTACTGACAACAGTGTTTATAGATACATATGTCAAGTAAGAGTGGTTACAGTATCTAAGGAGATAAAAAGTGCTGTGACAAAACAAAATCCCACAGTTGTGTGTTGTTCTTCCCACTAATAGTAAAAATTGCTGATTGTATTAAGGAACTGTGAGATACCTAGCTATAATGTATTATTCTGTAAAAAATCGCCTTTATATTTAGATTTTGACTTTTAGCTATATTCCAATAAAAAGCAGAACCTGAGCTCTCACCTCATGACTGCTTAAAAATCATATATATGCCATGTTAGCTATTTTGAAAGTACAAGTTAATATGTTTCTATTATTTGCTTGTAAAGCAGAGAATTGTGACATGCACAAATTTGCCTTTGCTCCTATCATGTCATGACCACTCAGTTGTTTCATTATACATTATTCATTACTTTTCATTAGTTTCAACCAATTTCCTGATATTAATTCATAAATCCCAGAAGTTTCTCTATTTCCCATTTAAAATGAGATATGAACTCTTGATGCTATCTGACATGGTAGCAAATTTAAATAAAATATTGCTTTTTGGTTTTTGTTTGTTTAGCAGTTCACCTAGAATTTAAATGGTTTTGGTTTATTATTTTGCTTGAACCCCTTTTCTGACACCTCAGCATCTGACTATGCCCTAAAAGGCGCAAGACTTACAAAGCTCCTTGCTTAAATCCAACATATCAAATCTCAGCATTCTTTCTCAACTGCCATCTGACCCCAGAGTCATCCAAAATCCATAGGTTTGTTTTTCCTTATGAGTTCAGCTGCCTTCACATCAAGCTGCCTGTCCCTGGGCCCTGCAAGAACTGCCTCTTTGGGGAATCCCAAGCAATTTTGTCACTCAGGTAATACTGGAGAGCTTTCAGGCTCATTTCTTCCACTTACCTCAGCAGCACCACCCCGAGTGGTAAACATTTTCCTGGCACATGTAATGATTTGGCCCACTGAAAGAGGCACAAATGCAGCAAATAACAATCAGAGCCTCTTAGCCAACAACTCAGTGAGCAGAGCATCCACACAGGCTATAGGACACCTCTGTTTCATTTCTTCTTTCTCTTGTGGATCCTCTACGCCAAAGCCTATGATTTACATATGGAAGCCATGGTTTTGATTCTTTGTGCTGCAGCTATTCCATGTGGTGTGGGACAACAGATTATTTAGCAGAGCAGAAATAGTGAAATCACAGTTCTGAGGCAAAATAATTTTAGACTTGGCTTCCAGTCTCCGATGCAGTGCACGTTTCGCTGTTTATACAAAATAGTCATTGGATCAGGGTGTGTGAACTCCCCATGTCATCATGCTTTGCAGCCTGTCTGTGCCTGTGCATTCACCTGAGCATTGAAAAATGCAAACTCATATCTCTTCAGGCATAGGAAAGAACTGGGACTATGTCCCATACCTCCTGTTCTGTGGAAGAAGCATTAATGAAAAGCCTCTTGGGGTTTTTTTTGGTGTTTGTTTTTTTTTGTTTTGTTTTTTGTTTGTTTGTTTGTTTGTTTGTTTGTTTTTCCTTGAGATTTTGCAGAGATAGCTCTCCAAGACAGGGCACCACCTGGCCAAACCAGGGCCAGTTCCGGTGCAAGAAATGTTGAAGAAATGGTCAGTCATGGACTGTAAGAGGTAAAACCAAAGTAATGCAGATTTAGATAGATGCAGCTTCAGAACCTTTTGAATCTTAAAAAATACGCCTCCTCCACCTTCCGTCTTACAGACCTTTGCTTCTGGTGAGCTGGTTCAACTGCCTAACATGGCAAACTCCTCCATTTTTTCTTTCTGCAAGGGGTTAGTTGTCTGCCATACAGTGAGATAAATGAGCTCACTAACAGCACAAACACCATAGTGCAAAGGATGGGACAGGAGTGTGTGTGCAGGCGAGGAGAGAAGAAAAAATGTCAGCAGAGAGATCAACCCAGCGAGTACTTGTAGCTGCACCCTGGGGTCAAGGCACAGCCTGCTCTCCCTGTCTCCTGTTGTCTAGTGGAAGGAGGTCCCTGTCAGTATGCTGACTTTTGGGACTCCCATGGCAGTCATTTCCATTGACCCAAAGGCTGTCCGTTCTGGTGAGCAGCCAGGTAGCCAGGTTAGGAACGTTGCACCACCGATAGTGTAAACTTCAGGCTGTTGTTGGATCTGCTCTGTAACGTGAGAAACTGTTTTAATAAGGCAGTATGATGAGTCCACATATAATTTCCATAATGCTCTGAATTTTTTCCTTTGTTCCATAGAAGTCTTGAAAAAGAGTGCTGCTTCCATTAAAAGAGGAAAAGTTTAGGAATATCAGAAACATTCCTTTACAGGGTTTTGCTTCTGATATACCCCAACTTTGCCAGAGCAATGCATTACTTTTTTTTTTAAAAAAAAATCTCTTTTACTCTAATCTGTGTAATATTATTTAATGCAGAATTGATTAGTTATCTACCTAGGCCTCATTCTATTCGTTGCTTCTATATGTTATAACTTTCAATATAATTGATAGTAGCTATTTATATCTTTGCTTTCCCTGGATATCTTTGCTCTAAGAAGAAAATAAGTAAGGAATATTTAAAATTAGTTCACTAAAATTACATGCAAAGAGAAAACATCTAATTTAAGATGAATGTTCTCTTAAATACATAATTTCTTAAGTGTTTTTCCTTTGAGGCATGCTGAACAATAAATACCAAAGCCTTGCAACAGTAAGTAAGAGAACACATGTAGGTTTGGCCTCCACATTGGCTTTTCCCCTCAAGTATTATTTCTGTCTTAGCCATTTAAAAGAACCAGTGCAATCATGGATGCCACTTACAACCTACACAGTGGAAATTAGAGCCTTTTAGGGAAAAGATATTTGGCTGATAAAAACCTAGTTCCTTAAACTCTGGTGCGACATAATATTTCTTTTGGCAAGGGGTCACTGGTGCTCAGCATACATCATCACTAACTTATTAGATCTTGAGGCAATTAGCTGAAAACAAACAGAAGAGACAAGCCCTGTATTGAGCTATAGAAATCAGAAGAAAATAGCCCATGGCACTCCATTATTCCAGAGCTTCATCAAAGGCTAGGCACTGGCTGCAGTTTAAAGAAAGGACAGCATTGTTTTCATGTAACATCTATACAGTATAGGGACTTCACCGTGTTATTTTTCTACTGATTCAAGTTACATCCAAACTTGTCTTGTTATAATAGGGCAGTGGAAAGAACTTTTCAGTTTCTACCTAAAACAGTATATGCAATGTGTTGCTTGATTAACTAAGGCTTAAAAAACCAATTAGATCCTCTCTTTTCATGGGAAATCACATGAGGAATTTTGAGAAATATTGCTGAAAACCACTGCTTAAAGTAATTGTCTATGATAACATGTGCCAAATGAAGAACTGATATCTAAGGAACCCCTGGAATCATCTAAGCAAACTGATCTTTACCATTTCCAATGTAAATATGTATTTCTGAGTACGAGACTTCAAATTTAGCTGAGGTATATTTTACTAACTTCAGTAAGAAACAACACTTTTTTTCCCCTACAGAAAAAGATAACCACTTGGGAGAAAATATGTATTATTTTAAGCATGACACAACTAAATGTTATAGGCAGGCTATGAGTCTTTTTTAATTTTCAGTAATGTGCTTCACATGTTGTGGTAAATGTGGTGCTAACCATAGAATGTGGCTTCACTCATGTACGGTAAAAGATTAAGAATTATGATGTAAAAACTTTTGTGATTCATATTTTTAAAAATTTCTTACCAAAAGAAAATTTAATTATTTGTTTTCAGAAAAGGAAAATAATTGTTAGAGGTACCTGGTTGTGTTTGCTTCTTCTTTTTGCTTTTTTTTCTGTCTATTAAGTAGACATGCTTCTGTGTAAGCTGATTGAACCATAATAGAATATTACATATCACTAGTTTACTTTTTAAACACAATAAATCTCTAAATTAATTAACAGTTTAAGAAAGTAGATGTTTTAAGTAAAGTTTTATGATACTGTATGAAAAATTTAGGGAAATCTTTTATCTTGATCACTGAAGGCATCTTAGATATGTACAATGCCAATATTGGCTTCCCTTCATCTTGTTTTTTCCTCTTTTCCCCACCCAAAATAAAATCAAACCAAGTCAGTCCAAGTACAGAAACTGAGATCCCTGAAGATATAAAGGCCTCCTTTGTATCCACGGTGGATTCTGAACCTACAGCCAACAAAATCTAATGCTGAAGGTTTGCAACCTGATGGTGTATGGTGGAGGATAAAGATCAGTGGTATCATTCTACCCCTTCCTCCCTTTCCTAGAGTGTAATGATGAAATGATTTGTAGACTACCTTGCTCTCCATGTAGGGGTTACCTCAAATACATTCTGCAGTCTCTTGGCTTCTGGATCAGACATGTGAGGCAATAGCTACTGCTCTTAATTATACTGAAGAGCTAATAAGAACTTAAAAGTAGTCAGATCAGTGAAGGCCACACATTGGTATTTCATACAGCCTCACCTGATATTTCAGTTCTGAGACAACATTGAGGTTGTAAATATTTTTACATGTTGTGTATAAATTTTTTTTGTAGAAAGCTAATACCTTTCTCATAAGGAAATGTAGAGAGAAGTCTAATTGGAAAAAACCCTAAAATGTTGTTGGACATGTAGTATGACTTTCAAGCTTATTTGGAATTATTGTTTGTAGAAATTGCAATGCTTAATGTTGAAGAAGAAGAAACAACTGTGAAAATTATTAGCCTGTATTTATTTTCAAAACCAAATTTATTATTTACATTCTTCCCTGAACAGCACAAACATTAACTTAGCTTTTTTCCATAGTAATGCCTCCTTTCCTATTGTTTATTTACTATTGCAGGTTTATATCTTTTCATCTCTTCAAAGTCACTGGAGTGATTTACAATAGTCTTATCAATTTCATGTGAATGGTCTATGGAATGCTAGGATTTGGTCAAATTCTTTCCCACAAGAGGTTTCAATTTGTTCATCATCCCCTCTTGGTATCTGGTTTCGAGACACGATGTACAGAATTACCTTTAATATCAGTTCTGCAGATACAATGCATTAGCAGAGAAAATTAGACACAACTCCTTTTAGATCTGATGTGCTGCCGTTGTCTTTAAGTTGTCAGGGTGTCGAATTAATGGCAACTGGAGAAGGTTGCCATGACTTAAGGGATCACTGTAAAAGGAAAAACAATCCTTTATATCTTTTCTGAGAGAAAGTAAGGCAGCTGTTACATATCGTTCTGCTGTGAATCCCCCCCCCCCCAACATATTTTCACTTTGTTATTCTATCAGAAGAGATATATGTATGTATATACATATATGTATATATATATATATATATATAATTCTTCTTGTAAAATTAAAACTAAATAGGATGAGTGTTTTGTTCTGTTTAAGCCCACAAATGGTGGCAATTGCCTTTTAGGAAAAAAAAAGTCAAATCACACATGTTATACACTTTTTGCTCTGTTAAGAAGGTGTTTATATTTATCTATTTATTTATTTGCACTTTGGGAAGTTGTTTTTCCTTGGAATGTAGAATTGTAAATGGGCATGATTTTTAAATTTTTGCAGGAGAAATGCATTCTTAGAAAATCAATTTGAGAATGACATTCATACATATACAAGAAATCCACAAATTATCCTGGAAAGGCTGGACAAGTGGTCAAGGGCTTTCTGTGGGTTTGACAAGGGGTCTTTGTATAGACCCTCATCAAGTTGGAGAAGTTCCAAGATCAGTAGCCCTGGATCTATGGTTGAAAAACTGAGTGGCTAACTCTTCAGTGGGTAGAAAGACAGCAAATGCTATTGAACGCATTAGGTGGAGAAAGAAAAAACGTGTAGGTGAGCTCTCAGGTTGGACTTCAATATACTGGTCTCAGCCACCAATTCATTTGGGTAAATTTGGGGTAAATATCATATTTTTAAAATGTTTTTAACAATATAAATTTGGTGAGAGAGCCTACTTACATATTTATTTTATAGTGTGTATCTATTGTGAAGCTTGAATGCAATTAAAATAAATGTGTACATATGAACAAACAAAAAATCTACAGTGACACCTTGTAAGCAATATTAGTTTTACACTCGTCCCACAAGACTTCACTTACTTTACCCCTGAGAAAGCCTGAGTAAACACACAGGCTTTGCAATATGTCTGGAAGATTAGAGTCCTTGTTCTTTGTACTATTGAATATCCTCCAGAACCCAAAGGCCCTGAAAATCTTCTACCTTGAACCTCAAAGAAAGGATCCTTAGGGACTGTCTGGTTAAGCAACCAAGCTGAGCTCTTCTGCTGAGTCAGAGGATATGGAAATAATTGGTTTCTTAGGTAACAAACCCCATATTAAACAGGATTTTATAAATCAAAACAAAACTCTCAAATTTCATCTGAAATCTAAAGTAGGTTTTAAGAAGTTCAGATCTAATGTGCTCCACATGTGATACATAGCTGATTAAATACCCTACCATAGTCTGATTTAACAGATGTTTCAAGGGAGTATCTGGCTGTACCTGTGGTATTTTAGAGTGAAACTTTCACATTTGCATGAATGGCTAAGATAAACTGCAATCAAAAAGAGGACTGAAGATGTTCTGGTCTCATGCAATTAGAGTAAAGTATTCATAGTCTCAGCTGCTAGGTGGATATCAGAAGCATGACTCTGAGATTGTCTGCCTTTTACAATGAAGACCTGTGAACCTTTTCATGAAAAAGCAAATAATTCAGATCCTTCCTCAAACTGCTTTTTCATACCAAACCATCAAACTTATAGGTACTGAGCTACAGCAAGATAGCTTCTCCAAATCCTAGTTACAAGCTAGAGGTTGGGAGAGCCAGCTGGTAACCACAGGGACTTCTTAAAAAACTCAACTCCTGCTGTTGGAAATACCTTGTTTCTCATTAGTCTTCCACTGAGCAGGGTAAGTTCCAGAAGAGAATCTCTATGAATGATTCACTGAAGGAGGAATACGTTCATTTCCTCAACCTAATCAGCATTTTGAAAACCTAGCAAGAAGCACAGCAATGTTATCAGCTTGCTAGTATTAGTTGTGTAAAGTCAGCTAAGATGGGCAGTTATTGAAAGCAAAGATCATGACAGTTTGAGTTTTTGTGTGTTGTAAAAATTGTTAAGCCTGCAATAAAACCATCTGTATTACCACCATACTGACAGCTAATGTTAGTTTATCTTTATCATAGATGTTTATTAATGGCGATATATAAAATAATAGCTAAGATACAAGCTAACCCCATTTTAGCAATCCATTACATGTAAACAAATGCCAGTCAGAATGAGTACTTCATGCCAGCTCTTAAAATAAAGACAAAAAGTTGGGAATCTAGGAAGATTTTGAGTATCAAAATCCAAAAACTGCAGTCCAAAAATACTACTGCCTAGCTCAGTGAGAACCTATATTGACAAAGTATTTTTCAGTCTAAACCAAAAGCATCCCTGAGCCTTCACTTCTGTATTGTGTAACAGGGTTTCATTTACCCTGAGGAACTTGCTTCAAGAAACTAAGCAGACATCCCAAGCATAATTGAAATTAGAGAATAAAATTTGAAAAATAAAAATAAACTAACAGCATTAAGGTATTCACAAAAAGCAGTTTCAAAAACTTATTTCTTTTAAAGGTGATTTAACACCCTATCAGCTACATCAGCGAGCAAGGAAGTGTGAGACTCATAATGTGTTTCAGACGATTTAGAAAGGCCTTCACTCTCACACTCTCTGGACAAACCCCTTAATGAATCGATTATAGGATACTCCAAACAGGAGAATTCACTTTTCCTGTAGAAAAATGGAATATAATGCAAGATCTATGGAATCAGAAGCCTGCAAGTAAGCAGGGGCATCTCTTCAACAGTATGATCAGAGCATGCATGGACATAACTCCACGTTCTGGTCTGCTCCTGGAATTATATCCATTTTGTGGATTAGTTTTATTCTAAAAAATGTTTGATGTAAGTCAATATAATTAAAAATTATATGTAAAACTGAGAACAGGGTGCTGACTGGGACATGTAGGCTTAAAATCATATTGACTGATTTGTACCTTTTCTCTGGCAAGCCCTCTTACTGCTAAAATGTTATGTAAAAAGTTACTGCAAATACTGGTCATCTTTTGAACCAAACCAAAAGAGAAGGTTGCTCAGTTCTTGGAAAGAGCAAATGTAGGTACCAATCTTTAGGGGAAAGTTCTGGGCTCATGGCCATAAATGAAAGGTAATACTTGAGAACAGAATTTGTATGCCCAAGCTCTAGAAATGTTAGAGCTTCAAACAGATCTCCACTCATAAGGCTCATTATTATCAAGCTTCACCTAGCTTTCTACTTAACATGGGCTTCTGTCTTTGCCAAACCCTAGTGCTCCACAGGCACACTAGAGGAAAAAATGCACCCTTAATTCCAGATTTAGAATCTGTTGTGGATACCAGGCTCCAAAAAGTTAGGATTTCCTGACCAGCTCACAATTTCTTCAGTATTGTATTGAATTAGAATTTGAGCCAAAGGATCAAATTACCAAAGCTGAAAACAATTAGGGAGGACATCTTTTGAAAAGACTGAATCAGAAAAAAGAAATAATCATATGGAACCTTCTGATAACATTTTACTAGACTCCCAAATGTCAGTGTTATAGCTGAGGAAAGAAGGAACCAGAGGTTATGAAAACAACAGTAAAGTTAAGTGGAGATGAAAGCAGCTAGAAAAATAATAAAAACATGTATAACAGTTGAAAGAAAGGAGAAGTTAATTGCAACAAATACAGAAGCATGGAAAACCAGAAAACTGGTAAAGGAATTGAAAGGATAAAAAGAGAAAATAATATTTGAATAGGAAGAACTGGGAAATTTTTAAGTAAATTGAAACAGAAACTGTCCTCACGACACAGGCTCATTGCTTGGCAGATACATTTAAGCTTACCAGTAAAAATGTGGAAAAGGAAAAAGTGTCTACTAAATATTTCTACTTTGTAGGAAAATAGTCAGGATTATGATAAAAAAATTCTCTTTCAGATGTAATACAGAAACACACTTTTAATAATTATTTGAATAATATGGAACTCCTAGGGACTACAAGAAAATGATTGAGGACAGGAAAGGGTAAACAAGAAAAGTGGGGTAAATACAGTCATGTTAACCTGACATCAGTCCTGAGAAAAACAATGGGATGACTGGTATGAGACTCGATTAATAATGAAAGGAGGAAAATATAATTAATGCCAATCAATGTGGTTTTATGGAAAATAGATCTTGTCAAACTAATTTGATATTTTTGTGAGATTACAAGTTGGGTTGATAAGGTAATAATGTTAATACAATACACTTAGACTACTACAGAACATTTGGTTTCATGCTACAGAATGCATTGGTTAAGAATGATACAAAATCAACAAGGCACACATAAAGTGGATTAAAAACTGTCTATCTGACAGACCTCAAGATATAATAATAAATGGGATATCATCAGCAAATAGTTCTGTTTCTAATAGGACCCTGTAGGTCATGGTCTTGAGATATTATTTCTGAAAACATTTATTGATAACATTGGGACATTATAAAATTAATTTCTTTGAGACTTACATGAGACAAAAAGACTGGAAAGTTAAAAAAAAATGCATGCAACAAATTGCTGAAGCTGCATGGAGTAGAAAGCTTTATGTATGTTCTTATCACGTGCTGCTCATACTCTTGGGTCCTCTGTAGTACACCTTGGTCTCAACTGCCTAGCATACACTATGACAGAGTAAGGTCAGGCATAGGATAAATCCTACAGTCATTTTCTGCACCTGATATTGGGGTTCTCTGCTTGGCAACTATTCATCACCTTGCCATCTTCAACTATGGATGGAAGGCAGAGGAGCTGGATCTGAG
The DNA here is from genome assembly GCF_003259725.1 of Athene cunicularia. Classification (NCBI taxonomy): domain Eukaryota; kingdom Metazoa; phylum Chordata; class Aves; order Strigiformes; family Strigidae; genus Athene; species Athene cunicularia. The sequence goes on along the minus strand of NW_020799095.1, from coordinate 86,019,201 downwards.
AAGTGGTTTTGGCCAAGAGAATGTGTAGGGAGAGGTGGCCCTTGCTAGTCAACAAGAGACCTTTGACAGCTTGGACGATGTGAAACCCAGGACAGCATGAGCTTCTCTGAGCAGTGTTGTAGCTAACCTGGAGAGCCTGAGAGACATAGCTTTCACAGAATGTAAAACAGCTACTAACACTGCGTGTCTAGCATCATGTATCTGAATATCTTGCAAATCTGGGACCACCAACAGAGAAGGGAAACTTTTTTTCCTGGGTGTGTATGAGAACTTTTCTTTTCTTGAGGTGTCAGTGTTGTCAGTGGAATCTCCATCTCATCCACAGAATGTTGGCATTAGGCTCCAGAATGAACCTTATGACCTTATGACAAAGGGATCGAGTGCACCCTCAGTCAGTTTGCAGATGACACCAGGTTGGGTGGGAGTGTTGATCTGCTCGGGGGTAGGGAGGCTCTGCAGAGAGACCTGGACAGGCTGGAGCCATGGGCTGAGCCCAACTGGGGGAGTTTCCATAAGGCCAAATGCC
>NW_020799095.1:85976355-86018625 GCF_003259725.1 Athene cunicularia | reverse complement strand
GGGGGGGGGGGTGGGGGGGGCGGTACCTGTTTGCTCCCTGGGCTTTTGTTAGGGGTCTCACCCCCTCTATGGGTGAGCCAGGGGAAGAGATCCTCTCGGGTTTTGGGAGTTTCAATTATCCTTGGAGCCTGCAGGCCAGTGTGACTGCGGCACAATGCCTTCTGAATGTCTGCCTGATTTCGGTTTTGGCCATGAGGCACTTCTCTAACAATAGCAGTGCCCAGAAACCTGCCCTGAGGTCAGATAATAGTGAGTGGCAAGGGGTGTGGGAAAAGGATGGGCAAAAGCCTGAGTCGGTGGGCACCTCCAATGCTTTGGAATTTCACTCCTGAACAAATGCAGAGCCCTGAGAAGCTGATGGAGTGCTTAGAAAGGGTGTGTTACCAAACTGGCAAAACCCAGGAGACACAAATCGCTGCAATGTGTTGGGGACTTGCCCATGCATACCGTGTCCTCTTTAATACCACCCACTGCCCTCAAGGGGAAGAAAAGGCTACAGAACCTGAGAGTGAACTTACTGGTATAGCAGCTGGGCCAGGGGAACAGGCAGAGTCAGTTTGAGTCGCCTCCACTAGCACAGCGACTGAGCCAGAGAGACAGCCAGTGACGGTGTCAGTCGCCCCGCTACAGAAAACAAAATATACCAGAAAGGCATCCAAGTGGTACGCCACGATTTACATTGTTAACGCGTTCTTCCCCATTCGAATAGCGCCAGAGTGCAGGCCATAGTTTGTGTTCACTTGGAGAGGCATCCAGTACACCTGGAATCGATTGCCCCAGGGGTGGAACCACAGCTCCACCATTTGCCATGGACTGGTCCATACTGCACTGGAGAAAGGTGGGGCTCCAGAACACCTGCAGTACATTGATGACATCACTGTATTGGGGAACACAGCCGAGGAGGTCTTTGAGAAAGGGAAGAAGATAATTGAAATCCTCCTGAAGGCAGGCTTTGCCATTAAGCAAAAGAAAGTTAAGGGGCCTGCAAGGGAAATTCAATTCCTAGGGATAAAATGGCAAGATGGGCTTCACCACATCCCAATGGAGGTGATAAACAAGATAACAGCCATGGCCCCACCAACGTCTAAAAAAGGAGACTCAGTCTTTCCTGGGCGCTGTGGGGTTCTGGAGGATGCACATCCCGAACTACAGCCTGATTGTGAGCCCTCTCTACCACGTAACCCGTAAGAAGAACGATTTTGAATGAGGCCCTCAGCAACAACAATCCTTTGAACAGATTAAACGGGAGATTGGCCAGGCAGTAGCCCTTCGGCCAGTCTGGGAAGGGCAGGAGGTTAAGAACATGCTCTACACCGCAGCTGGGGAGAATGGCCCTACCTGGAGCCTCCGGCAGAGAGCACCTGGGGAGACCTGAGGCCAACCTCTAGGCTTTTGGAGCCAGGGATACAAAGGCTCTGAAGCTAATTATACACCAACTGAGAAGGAGATACTGGCAGTGCACAAATGAGTTTGAGCTGCCTCAGAAGTGGTCAGCACTGAAATACAGCTCCTCCTGGCACCCCAACAGCCAGTGCTGGGATAGATGTTCAAAGGAAAAGCCTCCTCCACGCATCATGCAACAGATGCCATGTGGAGTAAATGGGTTGCGTTGATAACACAATGGGCTCGAATAGGGAACCCCAGCCGCCCAGGGATACTAGAGGTGATTACGAACTGGACAGAGAGCAAAGATTCCAGGATTCACCAGAACAGGAGGTGACACGTGCTAAGGAGGCCCCACCATATAACGAGCTGCCGGATGAGGAGAAGCGATATGCCCTGTTCACTGATGGGTCTTGTTGTATTGTGGGAAAACACTGACGATGGAAGGCTTCTGTGTGGAGTCCCACACGATGGGTCACTGAAGCTGCTGAAGGACAGGGGGAATAGAGCCAGTTTGCAGAGGTGAAAGCCGTTCAGCTTGCTTTGGATATTGCTGAGCGGGAAAAGTGGCCGAGGCTCTACCTCTACACCGACTCGTGGGCAGTGGCGAATACCCTGTGGAAATGGTTGCAGCAATGGAGGCAGAACAACTGGCAACGTAAGGGTAAAACTGTCTGTGCTGCTGAAGTATGGCAGGACATTGCAGCCCGTGTGGAAAACCTCGTTGTGAAGGTGCGCCATGGGGATGCCCATGTACCTGAGTCAGGCCACTGATGAACATCGACACAACCATCAGGCAGACCAAGCTGCTAAGATTAGAGTGGCTCAGGTGAACTTGGACTGGCAGCACAAAGGTGAACTGTTCATAGCCTGATGGGCCCACGAGACCTGGGGCCACCAAGGTAGGGATGCAACATACAGGTGGGCTCAAGATCGAGGGGTGGATCTCACTATTGACACAATTGCAGAGGTCATCCACGGATGTGAGACGTTGCTGCAATTAAACATGCCAAGCCCCAGTGAAATGGAGAGTGATGGCTGAAATCCTAGCTGAACCAGGACAAGTCTGCTTTCTCATATTCTGCTATTGACATGACAGAAACTGTGCAAGCCTCATTGGCTGGGCAGACTCCCAGTCTTTAACTGGACTTCTGCAGCTGGAAGTGGAGGCACAACAGTCGTCTTAAAATCGTCTGCTGGCCAACTTTTCTAAGCATGCCGTTGCATAGTCTTATCAGAGACTTTACTGGGTGGAGCAAAGAGATATTTGTACGATATCATCAGTCTTGAAGTTTCCTGACATGACAAAGAGCAATTTTGTCATTCATTTAAACTCCTCACAATTCAGGTTGCCCTGTTAGGTTCCTCATACACATCTGACTAACAAGGCCATTGTTTGCAGCTTTTATCTATTTTATCATGCAGAATGGGATTTCTACTTGTTCCTGAGACCAATGGTTACAGGATACCTCTCTTCAGAGTGTTTTCCCTAGGCATAGTACAACTGTGCTACAGGGTAGGGAAAGGACAGGGAACATCTGAGGTAAGCTTTTCACATTAGCAGCATGTCACTTCAACTGTTGGAGTAAGACAGTGGGAAAGAAAAGGCTTTGGAGGAGAGCAGATGAATTAATCTGCCTGCAACCTTTGCAGAACAGCAGACAAATGTGTCTATTTTACCTTATACCTGTATGACATAGAGTTCCTAATGAAGACACTGAATTTTTGGAACTGCTGAAGAGTGATGTGCCTGTTCTTCTTACTTGACATGCACCACAACCATTCACATTTGAGATTTCTAGAATCCTGGTCACAGTTTGGTAGTTCTGGGAAAATCCCAGGATTGTCAGATATACAATGATTGTTTTATTAATGAGTATTTCTCCAGAAATTGAGAAACCATATAGAATTTTTGCTAATTTAAGATTTAACTACATTATATTTGAGAAATTACCAGCAAGGAAAGGCTGACAGGTTGATACAGCAAAGTTTGTGCTGTAACCTTTGACAAGGGTTAGGCATTTTCTATTCCTACGTAATACTCTACCTGATAGCTTGAAATATCGGTCAGTTTGCCAAGGTTCTTATTTCTTGGAGGAGCTGCCAAGATCTGTTTCTCTGACTTTGTTTTCATCCTGGAGGGATTCTGAGGGCGCTCTTTGTCTCTGGAATCTCTTCTTCAAAGAAGCACTGCAAGTCTCTGTTTTGAATTTACACTGGATCTCTCTGGCACTCTCTTGCACTGTATGGTGAAAACTTGGGCAGGTAAAGACAATCAGAGTTCCTGATATCACGTGGTCACCAGAAAAATATAAGGGAAATTTCTGAAAGTGTAAAATTGGGGAAGTGGAATTTTAGTGAACAGGTCAGTGAACAGTTATATGGCCTCCACAGGTTCGACCTGCTTGTGTACTCCAAGTAATGCAGAAGTCCACAACTGGCAGGAAGAAAATAAGGAAAATGAGAAGACAGTGAGTTTATGTCTACAGAATTAGCAAGGAGGCACAGTGAAGAAAAAAAAAATACAAATAATATGATTACTGGAAAGGTTGCAGCATCCTAAATTACTTTCTTGACATAACATCTAAACAGCTGCTCATTTTAATGATGCTGATACCTTACCTACCTGCAGGTAAGAATGGGCAGCCCTTTCTGGATATCAAAAAAGATTCTTGTCTCATGTGGCTCTCTTTGGCAGTTGAACTGTCAGATGTCATGCTAAGCATAGATATAATAATAAGCATAAAATATGTGTGGGTGTCTATGTTTTTTGATAAATAATATATGGTAGTTGATAAAAAGCAGTGTAATACATCTGATAAAGAATAAATGAACATGGTATGAATATATCAGATGCTATAAATGAGCAGACCACAACAGCATTTTCAGTGGAGCTAAGATGCTACAACAGCCAAGTAATTTTAATTTTGGCCAAAACTCACCTTCAAAACAGTAAATCTTTTCTGCTGGTATTTGATATCCTCACAGTCACTGCTTCTGAAATGAGATTTTTCTTGCTGACCTTAGGCAAACACCAGTGCTAAGACATGCATGCAATGCTTTGTGACCTTCCTCTTGGTGTTGTAAAAGCTGTATAACTGAGGTGGCAAAAATAAAGAGGAAAAAAACTAATTTTGTTACAACAGAGAAAGATAAAAAGTCTCATGCTGAAAAAGAGTAAGGTCAAAAGAGAAGTTAGCATAGATGAAAACACCAGCAGAGAGTTCTTGGACCAAAACATTTTAGAATTATTCTGCAGCTTGGCTATTCAGATGTATATTTAAGTGTCACAAGAAAAGTGCCTTTGGAATCATTTTTGGAAAGCAATCTATTGAGTTCTGTACCACTTCATAATTTCTTTTTGAGTGGACAAAGTACTGTTTGAGCCATCAGGTAAAGAAATTGCCAGTAGAGAGGATTATCACTTGTTAACATTATGGCAGGGAAGCAAAGTGACACCAAACAGCAACAACACCTTTAGAAACACACTGGATAAGGAAAGTCAGCAGGACTGATCCAAGGAGGTGGTCGACATTCGATTTTAATGCTATCACCACTTATGTGATAGTTCTTGAGCAATAAAAGCACCTGAAGAAAAGGCACTAGAATTCTTAGATACCAGTTCCATGAACCAACAGATGTAAAGGCAAGCAGCTGCCTGCCTTCCTGGGAGGTGAAGGTTGCAAACAGAGGAGAAATAACCACCACTGGAGAATCCTGCTTAACCAGCTCCCCTGGTGAGGAGCAGCAGGGGAAGGTCCCTGCTGAGGAAAATGATTTTTCTAGGTTTGGAAGCTGTGTCTCAGTAACAGTATTTTTCAGCTTATACATGTGTAGCACAACTATTTCTTATCGCAGTTAAAAATCTACTGATGTTTCTCTTCTCTGAACCAAAAATCTAAATATGGAATATCTATTCTCATTAATAATGTTTGTGTTGCATATCCTCTAAGTGGTTTGTCTATATATTGATTCATAACTACTCATTTACCTCAAGAATTAGAAGCCTTTGAAAAGGATCTGAAAAGACAGCATCTAAAAAATGAAAATGGAGGATCTGTCAAATGAAAAAAATTGTTATATGCAATCATTTTCTAAAAAAATTTCCTCTCTGTAATGAAATATTACACTTTGAAACAGACACTATTTAAGAATTAATACATATATGCATTCAATAAATACTAAGCAGTTAGTTGTTATGTAACTAGCAATCAGAGAAAAATTATATATCTTAGTCATTTCTTAATTATTCTGTTTGCTTGGTAAGATGTTTACAGGTTAGTGGGTTAAGATACATGCTGCTAACTGGTATTGGAAGGTTGTTGAAGAAGACAACAGCTCTCCAGTGTCCTCTGCAAGAATTAATATTCTCAAAGGTCACCTGTAACCAAGTAAAGCTCTAACAGACAAGCCTGTGACTAGTTTCATTGTTCTTGTACTGTGCCAGCTGAATCAGGTCTTCAAAGGATTTAGTTTATGTGTTGGTAGTAATATTAGTTGTCATCAAAACTTTGTGCTGAGTAGATGCGACTTTGTCCAATATCCTTAAGTCAATTGCTTAGCACATCATATCCTAAAAGGCATCACCTCATTTTGTACTGTCATAGTTCACTTCCAGTACTATGGTGTAACCCTATACTTGTACCTTCAGAGAATCATAAAATCATTCAGGTTGGAAAAGACCCTTGGGATCATTGAGTCCAACCACCAGCCCTACTCTACAAAGTTCTCCCCTACACCATATCCCAACATCTCATCTAAACAACCCTTAAACATATCCAGGGATGGTGACTACCTTAATGAAATACTTGTCATTACCTTGTCATGATTAGAATTTCTGAAATGATTTTGGGGTTTTGTTTTGTTTTGTTTTGAAGTGTCTTAGTTGCAAAGTCTATAAAAAGTAGGTTCTGGTTGGAATCACTCCCTGTGGTAGTACAGTTTCTCGCAATGAGACAATTATTTTCTGGTCAGAATCTCTAACCTCCTTCAGATTCTATTTAACTTGAAAACCAGCTGGGACTTCAGACTTGTTCTTAAGTTCAGCATCTTGTCATATACTTGAATACACTTTGATTGATACAGATACAAGGTTCATGTAACCATACAAGAAAAACATTATAGACTCATGGAGAGGCAATTGTCATCAGCAAGCCCATGTACCTGGTCTGAGATGAATTTCCAGATCAAAATGTGTATTTCCTTTTTGCTTTTTGACAGAGAATAGTACTTGACAGGTTTCTGGTTCTTCAGAAGTCTCTTGACGGCTGGAAGAAGTGACAGCCCTCAGATCAGAATGGCGTGCAACAGGCTACTGTGTTCTTGTACAAATCAAAGCACTCTTTCAAACTTGAACATTCTTTTCTGAGTTAGAAAAAGTATAGGAGAAAAAAATGATCGTTAAACTTTAAGTATCACAGATGAATGTTAAATATTCAGGTTTGGATGTATTGTGCAAGAGGCTTAGGCTGCCAGAGCTGATCTGAACATCTTTCAGAAAACAGCAAGAAGGAAAACATTATTTTGTATTCAATAGTGTATTGTTGCAAACACTGATAAAGCTACTATGTAGATTTATGTTCTTTATTTTCGTAGGATTATTACCTAAATAATAAGAAGTGTTGCATTTAATGCTTTGGAATTGTGTTATTTTGATCAAGAGTTCATGTGCATGTCAAAACATACAGACATATAGTGTGCTTCATGAAGGTGATGTCACACAATACACAAATCACACCTGGCTTCAGCTGCTGATACTTTTCATTGTTGATGGCTCCAAAAAGAAGCCATGTAACTTGCAGGCTAGGGATTACCACAAATCTAACCCAGAGTCCAGCCCTATGAAGCAACACCATAGGACCTTATCTCTGCTTTATGGCATATTAATGTTGTTGGGCTCAGAGGCAGTCCATTAGCTAACTCTATGCAGGACAAGAAAGGTAAAACCAGAGAAAAGTAACGTTGAGAGAGGGAAAAAGAGGAGAGCTGGAAGCTGATCATTCATTAAGACTAAGGATCGATGTGTTTCAAGGCTGATACATCCTCACTTGACTAATAACTCCCATACTCACAGGGGTGGTGAACATACTGATGCTTTGTTCATTAATCCATGAGCATGCCACCTATGATGGGTATTAGGCAATATATGTTTAAAATATTTTTAAAATTAAAATAGAATTTTCATGTACTCAAAAACTAGATGTACTCTGTCCATGGTAAAAAATACCCTAGTGAAAATGATTCAGTGGAGAATTGTGAACATTTTAATTGTCTTGGCATGAATCTGGGGTGATAGATAGACTTAATACCTAAACATTTTTCCTTAGGGATTTTGTAGACCTTTTTTTTTAATGCAGGGATCCCTTTGTACTTATCTGGACTGTGATTACAAGACTCCAAATTGGGTGTTGATCAGTAAGAAACTGAAACAAATTGGAGTCTATGGCTGGTGGTTTGGATTGAGGATCACAATATTTGAATGAAGCTTTGGGATCAGCTCAGAAATACAGTTGCTGCTGGAGATGAAATATTTGCTTAGCTATTGTGTGTCATTTATTTATCTACAAAAGGAAGCAATTTAGTGGGATATGGGGATAAATTTACCCATCTGAATTAAGTAAAAACTTACCTGTTTGGGTACAGGTGCAACCTGACAGCTCTTTCTGCCTTATTCTGACAATGAGTATGGAAGAAGAAAGGCAAGACATTTAAATGAAGGAATCTAGCAGATGTGATAACTTGATTATATCAAATGTTGTTTTTTGGAGTTGGTTAAAGGATTGACTGAGCAAATCTTAGGGCTGTGGGACAGTGTACAGTATCTTTTGGAACAGGCTTGATATTTTCTTTATTGCTACTTAAAAAAGGTTTCATTAACCCAAGATATGGGCTTAATGAAATGATGATTTGGACTATTTCTATTCTTTAGAAGGAAGCTTGCAATAAAGTCTTTTTTTCCAGTTGGTACCAATTTGGTCTGAAGCATTTGAAGAAACTAGAAGACATTCATTGACATATGCAGGCATGAGAGCACAATGCTCAAAACTGTTTTACCAAGATTATAGTTAGGGAATTGCCACCTCAAGTTTGGGGAGTCCAAGGGAAATGTTTATAGGTTTTCTGAACTCTGTTTTGGGAATTCTGACGGTAATTAGCAACCAAGCATGCCAGTAGTTTGTAATATATCAGTAAGAACTGTGATTTATGAATTATGTGTTATTTTTTCTCTCAGGGGTACCTTGACTCTTTACAACATATTATTGGGGATCAAGACTGACCCACAAGAATGCCTGGACTTTGCTTTTCAATGATGGATTGTACCTGTTGCATTACTTATACTACAGTCTCCCTGTGACTCAGTTTCCCATTTTTAGTAATTGCATTGTACTGACTTCATGGAGATGTCTTGAAATCTAGGGTTGAAATGCCAAATTCTGTCATTACTGATGAGCAGAAAATAGTAATAATTTCTCTAATTGAAATTATAAAGATAATTTAGTATGAAAATATTGGTTTTCCACGTAAGACAAAAGACAGTGGAACGTCACCATTTTTTTCTCCCTAGCATTTAACAGGTTTTTCTAGGGACCTGGGGCACTGGGTGGGAAACCGAAAAAGAAAATGTCAGTTTTTACATACAGAATTCCCCAAGTCAAAACTGATTCAGATGTCTTATGCTCATCTCCCCAGGTGAGAGGAAATTTTCTTCACCAAAGTGTCAAAAGCACTGAAAAGAGCTAATTTTACTAGGTTTGCTTTATGTGTGAAATAAAATGTTCCACATCGCCCTGTTTAACAGTACTGAGACAATGCCCATCTGTTCTAGCAATGGGGATCTCTCTGATGGAATGTCTCCCTTCTATTCAACATACATAAACATCATGTGGAAATTGAATTCTTATTGTAACTGGTAAACAATAGGATTTTAAAAAATCTGAAGATAATATTAACATATTGTTACAATAGTAAAGTTTGATCTAAACAATTCTGATTTCTTGAGAGGATTCTTCATAATATCTATTTTACATGTGATACAGACCCCGACTGAGACTGTAAAAAAAGTTGTTATTGCCCAAACATTACTTTCTAATTAGCCAACAAGAACAATAAGGAAATGTTTCAGGTAACTTTAATCTCTCTGCCTGGCTACACATTGTTCATTTTTTATGTCAACAAGTACATGCTGATATTTTAAAACAGATTTTTGTATGCTAATTTTCCTATTTCCCCATCTAAAAGGCTATAGCTTCCTGACTGTTAATTCCAGCTGACAGTGAAAGGTATTGTTTCTTACTCACCTCAAAATAATGTATTGTTGCAAAGTGATTTATAATAAACAGTATCTAGGAAAAAACTATGATGCTGATCAGCTTTGACAACTAAAAATGCATTATTAATGGAATAATAACATTGGAAGTATCTTGAAAACAAGCTGATTGTGAGGAGTTTATTTTTCTGTTCAGACCAAGATTCATTCTTCTAGGTTAGAGATACTTCTGGGTGGACAGGTCATTACAGAGAAGAATGCCAAAATTATTGCATGTTAGAAAGTCTTGTGATGCTGCCTGTCAAATATAGAATGATAGGTACACTTAAAACAAAGTCAGATACATTATTCCCATTAAAATCCACTTTTACAATATCTAGTGTGACATATAGAATAGATATTTTAAGTGGATATATATGTCAGAAGGTGAAATTGCCTTAACTGCTTGATTTTACTTAATGGCTGTTGATGAAAGATATCATTTCTTTTTCCTCTATGCACAGTCATATATGAATATAAATACTGGAACAAATACTTGAATAACAATGCAGCTCAGTGCATCTCTCTGGCATTTTTGTTACTGAAGTAAATTTAAACATAAACCTTGAAGTGAAACTACATATGAATTCATCCTCTGCAGTTGTAACAGAGGACGAGTAGTAATATAAATTTGCAATATGCTCTACTCATATGTTTAAGGCATACTATCCTTGATATAATTTGCATACACCACACAGGATTTAAAGCTCATATTTTAAATCAGAATAAATTCTATGCTACTGTTCTTATGTAATTCACTAAAAATACTTATGCCAATAGCCAAACTATGATGTCTTAACAGCCATTCTCTAAAAAGACCCCTTTGCCATCGTTATTGGATTTTATATTAATTACAGTATGTATTTTATTGAATTTGTTGAAGTGCTTTGCTGGATATTCTCCAAACACTAACAGCCAAATGAAATTATATGAAAAGGGTCAGCTGTATTTAAGGGTATGTGAAAATGCTTTAGAGACTGGTTATAATTAAAGAGGTTGTAAACCAGAACACAGAGTGCAAATGTCACTGCACACCTATTCTTTCCTTAACTTAGGTAATTGAAGGAATTTATCAAGAATGACTCAGTGAAATTTGACAGCTTGATAAAAGATACACCTGAAATCTTTAATAAACATTTTTGCAATTTTAAATAATGGAAAAATGGTCATGCCTATCATAATAATCACAAAACACTGTGCAAAATGCTTCTCTAAATGCACTTAACACTGCTTGGATGAGAACAAACATTAATAGCTTAAAAGTGATGTAGTCGAGAAAGATGAGCAAGCATACTTTACCCTTTTTCCCTAGGGCCTAGCTTCTTTATACACTCTTATGAGTAAGTATGTGTTTATAAGGAAAAGGATTGGTAGTCTATATGCTAACATCATTGCTGCTTTATCCAGTATCTTGGATTGCTGGGGTATGAATCTGCTCCTAACCAGTGGAGAAGGCAGGAGGGGCAGATTTAAGGATGGGGAATCCTAGCAGAAAAATGACCTGGAAACTTCAGATTTAGGAGCTAATTTGCACAGATTTTTCAGGAAAAGACTACTTGAACCAAATCTATCATGCTCTCTATCACTGGGTTATTCCAAAAGCAAATTCCCATTTTTCCAATTTGGTATGCATGTAAGTTAGAAAGGGAGGGAGTGTTTAACCCTTTTCGACTGTAGTCTTATAGTATCACTAAGGCTGCCTCATCTACTTGGAAGTTGTTATTGTTTTAACAATTTCATTTTAAAAAAGCACATAAATCTCTAACGTACCTTGTAAACAACAAAAAAAAAGAAAATAATTACTGTGAGAAAAGTCACTTCCGGGTATACTACAACTTATTTTTATTTTTCATTAAGTTTTTGAATGCATTTTCGTCAGAAAGAATTCATTCATAATATATTTTAAATAATGGGTTTCATAATAAAATATAATAAACTGATTTTTTTTTTTCCTCAAATAAAATAAAATCACGGTCCTTTGTGTTTCTGTGTTATGGCAAAGAAAGGAAATCACATTTAGCTTGGTGTGCTCTCACATTATACCAGCAAAGCCTAGAGAAAGAATATTCTGCATATTGGTAGATATGTTCACAAAATTAACTTCCACAGTTGTGACTGTGAATATCTGAAAATGGCTTATATTTTCAGACAGTTGAGGAATAAAATAAAAATGAGTGACTTTTGTCTACAGTAGAAGCTAAAGGTTTATGTCCATATATGAAATAAAATATGCTCACTTAGGTGATGACAAATAATTAAAAATGTGGATACAGTGATTAGTTAGAAGAAGTGTTCTGACAACAATGTTGTGGTTAAAAAATGTGGATTAGTTAATATTTTGAAAGGTGTAATTATTGTTGAAATTCTGTTCACAGAACAGATAAACAGTATAATTACTTAGGCAAAAATTAATATCTATAGAATGCACTTACATACGAGATGGCAAGAAGATCACTCAACATCTACACATATCCTTCTGTACTTAAAGAAGATTTCAGTAAATATTTAACTTACATTACTTTTTAAATGTCAATATCCATTCTATCACCAAGATGAGCCAGGACAAAATTTGGGGAATTCTCATGAATATACACCTGTAGAAAATGCAAAACCAGGCTGGAATATGTGCAGGTCAGATTATTGTATGTCCAACTACCAATTTCCATGCACAACTCCATGCCTGCAGACAAACAGGCAAATCAGTGTGAGTGATCCCTTGGGCTGAAAAGTTGGCCCTAAATGAATACATGGTGAATAATAAACTCTACAAAGAATTTATATTTAACCAGTAATGAACAATAAATAATGACAAATTTAATTTTATGTTCCTTTTTTTTTTTTTTTTTTTGAAAAAGACTAACGATCCAGTTCATTTTTCTCATTTTAATAATGTTCAGTAGCCAGTGAATTTGATCATTTTATGACCATACCTAATGCCAAACAGGCATTAAGGAACAAAGGTACAAGCCTAGAGATGTCAGTTCTATTTTTGGCTCTACACAAGCTTCGTATGTGACCTGGGGTGAATTCAACTAGGACCAGATTTGTAAGGAGTGAGTATAAATATCTCTCTTACACCATTTCTTAACTAGTCATACTACTATTTTGTAATTCCACAGGGTTATTATTTAGTTTCTTTACAGAGTGTTTGTAAAGTATTTTGACTTTTGTAGTTGAAATTTTTTGAAAACTTGAATTTGAAGATGAAAACAGACAGCAAAAAAACAAATTACAGGACATTAAAATATTACAACAAATCTAACATATCCATGAAATAGGCTTCTGTAACTTATGACAAATGTAATACACAAACTTCATTCTCATAGGTTTTTCAAATAAAGGCTTTCTTGTATGTTAGTGGAGTATGTTGCATAATTCACTTGACAGCTCATCACTTCTTGCTTAAGACATCATCAACAACGCTCTCTCTGCAAGTTGTATACTTCATAGTCCTCTCTGTCACCATGTTGTCTTTTTCTCTATGCAATATATATGTACATCCATACTAAAATGTGTTAATACATATTGAGATTTCATTAAGAAAAATATGTTGAGAAAACGTAAATATTTAACTGATACTGGGAAAATAAAAAGTTGCATCTGTGGCCTTAATTCTGTCTCATTTTTTCAATGAATTATGAGAGACTTCAATTTCAAGGTTATCTTGTATTTCTCAAGAATGAAATATAAAATGATTTTTTTTTTTTTTTCTGCTGAGGTGAATATCGAGTATCATGCAGTACTTAATACAGACAAGCAATCTTTAAAATTGTAGTTTTCAAAATATGCCACAGGTTAAACACAAAGGTGCAGAAATAGGGTATTTGCTGGACTCGTTTACTGATTTTTGCAATTAGATATGTCTTGTCCCCAACTTAGTCTAAGGGACTCAACATTGGTTGTAAAAAAATTATGTGGCATTAGCCTAAATTATTAGAAGACATGTTTGGGAAAAATCATTGTGATAAACATAGCTGTTTTGATTCTACCCTAGGTGTTTCATGCTCCCTTGACAGTGTAAAATAATTAAAAATCTGCTCTGCGTCACTCATGAGCAAGTAGAGTCAATATAACCAGTTGTCTATTGAACTGACTTACTCTTCTAACACAGCTGGGGTGGGGGGACAAGTTTGAGGATCTTTAGGTTATGATGGATGCTCAACCAAGTAGCCATATCCAGCTAATCACACAAGTTCTGCCCAGCTCTCATGTCCTTGAAGAGACTGGAACTGAATGTGTACAAACCATCACTGAAAAGAAAAAGCAGTTGAGAATTAAAAAGACAAAATATAAAAAGGATACATTTTGGTCGCAGAAAACATCACATACAGTACATGAAGTTATATGAAGCATGCATGCATCTAAACCTAAGCCACACATGTGAGAATGATCCCTCTGTGTCAAATTTAATGTATTTTCCATATTCGAGTGTTTCTTTTGTCCTCTTCCACTATTTCACATCTCCAAGCATTTATCTTACATTTCAAGCCTACAGGGAGTCTCTAATAGCTACTGTCTTTTACTTTCAACCTGTTATATTGACGGTCCCTCCATGCCTTTAAATCTGACATTTCCTGCCAGTATCATACTGGTCTGAAGTCCATCCTGGGCAAGGTTTAAACCACGAACGAGTAAAGTTTTCCTGTCCATGTACACAGCATGGTTTTAAAATCTGATGTCACACAGCTCCTCCACAGTTACAAACAAGAGCTTTTACAAGTGGGAAGAGAACGTTGCTACCTGCCTACAGGCAACTGGCACTCTCTTCTTCCCCTGGAAGTATCCAGCCAAAGAGGCAATATTGCAATGCTGCATTTAGGTAGAGAAAATTGTTTTGGGAGGTGAATCAGTGCGTGTGAGTGAGAGAAAGAAAAAGAAAGAAAGAGAGGGAGGAATGCCAGCAAGTATAATATATAAGTATGTAAGAAAGGTAAAGGTAATTCTGAAGTCAATGTTTTCTAAACTTGCCTGTGTAAGGCATGCAGTATTTCAGAGATAAGACCAGTTCAGTGCTGTTGATCAGATAAATGTTGCAATTGACCTAGTTTGAGGAAAGATGAATTGTCAGGCAGTTTCTAACTCCATTAATGGGTTAATAATTTTAGTATGCTATTCTTTTTTGAAAAGGCTTATTTAAATGTTTATCAGTTGTGCAAAGTGGAGCAGCACTGGAGATTCGCAAGGGAGAACTGATCATTGCCTATGCATGGAAGCGTTGTAGGAAGATTAAAATAACATTGAGTATATTCTGTAAATGAAGGAGAGAACTAAAAGAAGCCTCCAGAGTCCATTATAAATTTTAATAATACATCAAGGTAATGTAACTGAATAACCGATCTCTGAGGGAAGAAACACAACATTTGGCTAATATTACAATTTAAATTATGAAAACAAAAAGAGCTTTTAGTTAATCTTGTCTTTCTGCTTTTATTCTTGAGGCTCTTTTTTATTTTCCCTGAATCCAAAACACCATGTAAACAAATAAAAGTACGGGAGAAAATAAACAGTTTGGCATCTCAGTAGATTAATTAATGCGCTTCAGCCTTGGCACCAGTAGGCGAAAATTATGTGCATAAATAATATCACTAATTAAAAAGATGCAGATTAACATGCAAATAATGTTAATGAGGATCTGCAATTCCAGAGTGGATTCGCATAACATCAACAATTTAATGGGTTGGAAGGCTTGTGTTTGCATTACATTAATAAATTTCAAAGACCTTGCATAAAAAAGTTCTGTTGGAGCCTCTGTTTCCCACTTGTGAGTTGTAAATTCTGTGGGCAGTAGCAAACGCTCATCGGCAGATGCCAAAGTCATTATCTCAAAGACTGTTGAGATGGTGCCATGTGCCAGTGTGACCAGCTGTTGGGAACTGGGCAGTAGGCACTGCACTGTGCCAATTATTCATATTATTTGGGTAGTCTTGATATTTATTTAAACTGATTAATATTTTGTGCTCTGCATCTTGATCTGGAGGGAAATCATTTTAAGCAAGCAAAGTTTTAAAAAAAATCTTATTAGCCTTTGATGTGTCATGGATGGTTGAATGCATAATGGAATTGATTAAGCAGACATAATTTCTAACCATAGGCAAAAACAATATAAGATGTCTTTAATGATGTCATATAACGTTGAGATAAAATATCACAGGATCAAACTCCAAATGAATCATAATAACCCAGATTTTACTGAAAGATGAGAACTGTTACACTGCACTATCCTTTTTCACTCTTGAATTGGTGAATGCTCCTCTGAGTACACTTCTTACGGAAAGAGCAAAGGTTAAGACAGATTAGAGCAAACTCATTTTTAAATGCCATGTAACTGTTCATTAATTTTCTTTGCTATTCTATGATAGTCGTTATCCATTCCACACCCAGCCATTCTGCTGTGGCTTTGAGACACCACGACACACCGGACAGAGGAATTTCCTGAAGATGGACTCTTGTAATGTGCTAGAATTGTCCATCTATGTAAGCTCTGTCTGAATGATTTAGGATCAGAGTTCCCTCTTGTGTACATGAAATAAGGCTATTAGTTGCACAAAGCGGTAGAAACAAGGAGCAAAACTTCTACCAACTCAAAATGTTTCTTCCCACACCTAAGACTTAACAAATAAAGACAAAAGTTATAATTTTGCGTTTATACCTCTTCTGCCTCTTCAAGCCCGAATTTAGACCTCAAAATTATTGTCAGTTATGAAAACTTTGCAAAGCGATTTAAAGGTAAAGAAAGCCTGAATAAGCTCTTTGCAAGAGAAAAAAAAAGTTGCAAGGAAAGAAGTATATCTCTGCTGCAGACAGACAACTTAATTTCTAAATAAAAAAAAAAAAAAAAAAAAAAAAAAAAAAAAAAGAAAAAGGTTTCCACTGTATTACTTGAACTTGTTATGTATCAAACCTTTGTTCTATAACCATCTTTTCCCTTGCAGTCCTTACTCTTGGAATAGCCTCAGCTCCTACCTTCCCCATGTTTAATGGCACCATCAATGGATAAGAACTTCATGCATACTGAGGCCAGGCTGGTGAGTACAAAATGACTGTTGTTCTCTCCTATCAACACTCTGTTCAGAGCTCTTTTCTACATGAACACCGATTTTCATGAAGCATATGGGCATATTCAAAATAATATTTGAAATTCTTTTTTTTAGCATGCCTGAAATGATTGGCAAACATGTTCCAGAGATATTGGAGACAGAGGTATATTCACAGCTGACAAAGCAAAAGTGTAACTGAGTGTGACTGAAATCATTATTTCTTTAGGAAAGCAGGTTGAAAGTGTGATCATACTTTATAGTGAGAATATCATAATTAAGGTACAATTAATTTGAGTTACTGGGCATTTTTACTGTAGTGTTCTTCTTGATACCTCTAGTTACTACTAATTTCAATATAAAATAAAAAAATAGTTATATAAATATAATTTACTAAATATAGCAGGATTCTAACAACATGCCTGTTAAAGAGAAAAAAGGTAATAGGTATAGGAATTAATGTTAATTATATGTTGATAAGATCTATCACAACAGAATTACAATTTATAGTTAATTACACAAATTAGAGTATTGTAAGACTACACCAATATTTCTAACCCTGAAGCACAAATTTTAACATCTAACACTTCAGCATGCACTGTACAAATAGTAGATCCAAACAGATTTTATGTATTTGAAGATGTTTCATGGGTACTATGTAAATACAAGGTATTTAGCTTCCATAATAATCTTGGAACAAGACAACATTTTTCAAATCTACGTTAGTACATAGAAAACTTAATCCTGTGTATTCACACACAGACAGAAGAATCTGTCCTTATAGGTTTAAATCGTTACTGTAAAGTTATAAAGTATCACTGTTTTGTCTGTTGATGTTTTGTGGCTGAACATTAGTTTTTGGAAGATCTGCTGTATATACTTAATTAAGAAATAAGTATAATGCTCAACATCAAGCAATATTTATCCAAGCTGATATACACATTTCAAATAAAATGTTGTCAGAAAGACTGTCAAACTGCCATGAAATATGTTTAGAGACCAATCAAATATGACTAAAACTAAAGCTCTCAAAGTCTAGAGACTGCTTTCACAACACATGCATGCTTGAGTATGAAAGTGAACAATTCAACATGATAATTTCATAGAAGGTGTCTGAAGAGCTTAGTTTGCTTTCCAGGGAAGATGAAAAAATGCACCCTTTAGAGCTTGAAAAGCTGTGAAATGGAGCTGTTCGCACTTTGGTTTTGTTTGATAGTATTATAAGAAAATAAAAATAATAACAAATAATTATCAGTGTCTTCCTTGTCTTCCAAGCGCATCTAGTATAACAGAAACACATTGGGTACTAACGTGTATTGCCACTTCCCAAACAATCTCTATAACCTAACTCCCTTAGTCAGAAACTGGAGTTAATATATTGACTTCTGCAGCTTTGATGCAAATAAGCAAAACAGATCAAGTCCCAGTAATGTTTCTTTAATTTGAGGCACTGTTTTTCTTCCCTCTCTACTACTGCTGTCAGTGAATCAAGTATAGCTCGATTGTTTCGGAAATACACCTCAACATTTAGAAAGACGAAATGAAATAGTGTGAATAAGGCTTAGTCTTCATGAAGTATTTGTCCATTGGCTTTCCCATGGAGACGGCCCCAAGGTGCTACCAGGTGCCGGTTAGAGTGGTAACTGCTTTAAAGTCCTTTCATGTTATATGATGTGTATACTCTGCCCTAACATGGTGCACAAACCTGATCTTTGGCTGCCAGAAATTTTGGAACCTCTGATGGAATAGTTATTTTCCTTCTTTTTTTTTTTTTTTTTTTTTTTTTTATCCTAACTGTAGCCATCATAACAGAGGTATCACACTCCAAGTTTTATCAGTTCACTTTTCTTATAAACTGTTTTTAAAACCCCTGGTAATTGTGATTAACATTATTCTGTATTACCTGGGAATAAGTACTTTCTCATCAACATACAGGGATTTTTTCCATTGTCCACTTTGCTGATATTCACTGTGCTAATGTGTGAACCCTTAGGAGATCCAAAGAGAGATAATGGTGATGTTTGTGTCTGCTTAGCTATACAAATATCACTTTAAGTATCTACATGTATTCATAAATCTATAGTCAAGGAAATAAATACCACTACTTATTTTTAAACAATATCAGAGCTGCAAAGACAAGGTCAGATGCCAGGAAATAGTGAAATACAAACTAAGTGAAACCTTATCTCTGCCTTCTCTACTATGATCTTTTCATTATTTCTGTTCCGTAATTAAAATACTTACATATCAGTACAATATTGGTACAAATACAATATTAATAGTTTGCAATGCAAAGTGTAGCATTAAATGGGCATAATTCTGAGAATAATAGTCACTACTATAGGCAAAATAATTGCAAAGACATATGGAATAAATATTCCATACAGCCTTCCATTTATTTAATGTGTAGAATACAGTTAATTAAGAGTTAATAGTTTCATAGTAGGTGATCATCTTAATCCTCCACTGTAAGGGTAATACATAAGCAACAGGAATAAATCCATAAAACATTAAATATTTATTCCTAAAAAATGAACTCTCCTTATGTATATAGATTAGAGTCCCTGTTCAAACCGTGTCTGGCATAGAACACAGGAATGAATAAAGAGGTAGGTCTAAATTTTTCTTCTGATCCTGTGGCAGAGTTGGCTCAAATATGACTGAAATATGAATAAAATCTCCCAAATAGCTGCTTGAATTTATCTAGGTAGGACTGACTTCTTAGTGTCCACTCTATTAACCAAGGACTGCAATATTTTTGATTTCTGTACTCATTATTCTTCCTGCACTACATAATTACTCAGAATAGTGGTTGAAGAAATTCAGAAGGTTCTTACAATACTGAGTAAAACTTAGTGTCAATAAATATGAAGTAATGTACGGATGACAACATTATTTTATTTACACCTGCATTCTGCCAGGCTCTAAAATCAGCTATTGTCACTCTGGAAAGCAGCATACAGATCAGTCTCTAAAAACTACAATCTGAACATTCATCAGCAGTTAAAAAGACAAATGTAATTATTAGGAAAGAGAAAACAGAGAGATTGTAATCATAACACCAAACAAATGCATTCTGCAGCCATGTCTTAAATACTTCACACAGCTCCAGTCATCCAATTTCAGAATAACTATATAAGAACTAGAGAAGCCTCAGAGGAGGAAGAAATCTTATAAAATACCTATAAAATGAGAAACAGAATAGAGTAGGGAATGGGTGACTAAATTGAGATATGAGAATTTTATAATCTTGCAAGCCATGAAGTAACTTATAACCCAGTTTTGATAAGCACAAGACGTAACCATCATGGAGTTGTTAGTGAAATTAGCAGACACAAAGTGAAGAAAGGTCTTTCACACCACATGTAATGAAACAGGGGAATTACTTGTCACAGGGAGCCAAAAATATAAATGGTTTCTGAAAGGCTAGGCACACTACTAAGGGACAGGTCCACTGCAACTGCGAAGCCTGACAGTCTAGATAGAGACTCCAGCTCTGGGAACTGGATATATTTACCTGGTATTTTATGATATTTAAGTATGTGTTAACGACGACTCTTCAAGGAAAACATGGAAGAAAAAATATCTTTGATCTAGGCAATTTGTCTGCTCTTCATTCCCAGTGTTGACCTCAAGTGGGTATGCTTTGGTATATAAGTAATCTACCCCTGGTCTTTCAAACATTTGTCCACAGTTTCTTGAACAATGTGGGAATCAAATTTCTGTCATATCTGTAAGTAAGAATTCTAGCCCTGCCGTAGACAAATGCTACCTTCTTTCTTTAAGGCATATGTTCTACTTAAATCCCATGTTTTTCCTATTGATGAAGACTAAACTATGGCTCTGAATCAGTACTATGACTTCTGAAATTCCTTTATAACTTCATTTGTGTACTTGTGCAATTGTGTAATTGGAATAGTACGACAGCAAGTCAGTCCCAGATTTTCTGAAAGAAACTAGTAGTGATATGCATATTCTTCATAGAATAATGCACATAAATTAATGCAAGATCTGTGACTTAATTAGAGAAACAATGACTACTGAATCAAACCTCTGATCCTCAATTTGCTTGCCAGGTTTAGAAAAGTATTCTTATCTATATAAAACTAATAGTTTAGAATTTAAATTTCTGTTGTATATAAGGACATAAATATAAGGCTGTTATGCTAATGTACTTAACCAAGTATCATGTTGTAAGTTTGATGGTATAGGCAATAATCTTTTTTATTAATAAAAAAATCTAAAATATAAAATATAGTACATAAACCATAGACTATAGAATATAATATGCAATGTATGAATTCGAGGGTATTTTTCTATGAATACACAGTACTCATAGCCATATGTTTATGACAACAGGACTGGGGAGGCCCTGAGAGTTCACAGCTTTTATGTGAAAGCAAAGGAAATTATATCTGTGCTATTCCTTGCAGGCGTTTGTTTGCTTACCAATAGTGAGAAACCTCCAGAGATCTATTTCAGTGCCTTATTAGTACTGAGTGTTTTCCTGGTGTCTAACCTAAATCTACCTTGCCATAATTTATTCCCACTGCTGTGCGTCTTATCTATGAGGCACAAGGAGAACAGTTTACTCTTTTCATCCGTGTACTTCGACATAGTTGAACAACTATTACATCTTCCCTTTCTAGAATGAACAGTCCTGACACTTTCAAAATCTTTGCTGTCCACTGCCTCAAAAGAAAACAAATTTGAAGGGTTTAGAAGGGCATGAAAAGTCTCCTCACTTTGCCCAGCCAGAGTAATGATCAGACACAACTTTACTCTTTACATCTCTAAATCACAGGGACTGCTGTGCTTGAGCACTTTCTCTGTGACAACCAGTTCTGGGAGGCAAGAGAGCAGCTCTTTCCCCCCAGGAGAAACTCAGCAGTCAGAGTAGAAAATGTAGCTAAATGGGACTCATTGCTAAAGGTCCCTACTGTTTTGATTAAAACACTGGAGGCTGACAGACTTTTGTCTGCGGTAAAGATCATACAGTTACTCTCATCTATGAGACTTCAACCAAAAAAGCGAACACTCATTTCTGGGTGCTGGTTGGTCATGATTAATGAGAGACGTCACCCCACCCAAACCACCCAGCTTAAACTTGTCTCTTAATACCTTTACTCTGCACACTCACCTGAAATGAACTTAGACAAAGAACAGATCCCTATAAATCTAACATTATTTTATATGGTGCCTGGTTCCCACAAGAGGGGCAGAGCATTTCTACTCTAGATAATCAAGAATATTTGGGTTTTAACTTCCCTGGCCAGTACAAATGTCAGACTCAGACCACCTGCATTGAGTGATATTTCCAACCCTCTCCATGTCCCTGAGAGGTAGGTATATAAAAGAAAGCCATGAGTACAGGAAGTATATATATATATTTATACACATATAGGTATACACATAACACTATATGTATGTATGCATAACATACACACAAGAAACAGAAGTTGGGCTATGTTGGATGTTCTTTAGTTTGAGCTCCTTCTTAGGCTTTCAGGAAGGAAGGAAGGTAGACATTACTTTTACTTGGTTTTGGATCTCAGAGGAAATTAGAGATTTGTTTGCCGAACTGCTTAACGCTAGGGCAGTACTGGCACATGAGGCAGGATTATAGATGCTGATCTGTCAGACATGGAGGTGCCTAGTGAGTGCAGGCACACCAAGTGCACAGTACAGTCTTCCAAAGTAACTGTTGCGTGTGATGGAACTCTGCTGTCCTGGAGATACCTGAACACCTGCCTGCCGATGGGAGGCAGTGAATGAACTCCTTATTTTGATTTGCTTGTGTTTGCAGCTCCTGCTTTACCTATTAAACTGTCTATATCTCAACCCGCAAGTTTTCACACTTTTGCCTTTCCAACTCTCTCCTTCATCCCACTGGGGAGGAGTGAGCAAATGGCTGTGTGGGTCTTAGCTGTCTACTGGGGTTAAACCATGACACAGGGACATGCCAGTCTTGTTACTACAGAGAGAGTTAATAGAATATTCCATATGTCTTTTGATGTCTTGACTGTCCAACAGAAAATGGAGTGGTCAAATACAGGAATCCAAAAATAGGGAAAACTGAAAGAGCAAAATGTTTGCCCCATTTTGTTTTAAAATATATACACATGCAAAGTTTATTAAACCTGAATCTTTTGCATATAATTCTTTATTACATTATAAAAATATATATAGATAGAATAAGTGTTACTAGCTGCAAGCTCCCTCTCCTCCTCTCTGGGAAACTTAAAGTTCTGATTGTTGTCAATGAATTAACATCAACCCAAAATAGCTGTTCAGATCAGTTTAGGCCATTTGGAAGGAAGTAGAACATGGTGCTTTATAGAAGAAACTACTGCTGAACAAACCTAGTTCATTCTGGAGGTTTTTCAAGTTACTTGCTTCTGCCTCCAGAAAACAATCTTAGGAGTTTATAGTAGATTTTAGTAGCTTTTTTGGAACAAATTTGAATAAGTCAGTAAAGAACTATGAGACTGACGAATGAAAAATTTGGATCAGCCAAGAGGGAATAGCACCTTTAATAAAACTTTTATATGTTAAGGCCACATTTTCCGTCTTTTGGGTATAGACTTCCCACATTCTGTTGCCAAAAATCTAAGTTATATCTATCTCTTTTTTTGTTTTGTTTTTTTTTGTTTGTTTGTTTGTTTGTTTTTTGTAGGCCTGTACAGAATGACATATTAAAGTGAAAAGGGCATTTCCTAACTGATAATTCATTCTGAGTACAAAACAGCTGGAAATGAATGAGGAGCAGAGATACTTATTGGCTTTTAAAATCAGAAATCAGAGCAAACAGATCAGAATAGTTCTGTTTGTTGTTTATATTTTTGGAGAGCACTAGGTTTGATTTAGGAGGCTTTGTTCTAGGCCCATTATCTGAGCTGTAATTCTGGCAAGAATAAAAATTCCAAGGTACATCCCCTAGAACAGATGTTGAGGTGGAAATACTGTGAGATTATTTCTGCAGTTTGTCTACCAATGCTTACCCTACCCAAGATCTGGAAAGTTGTAGCCAGGATAGTTTAGATAATGGCCGAATATACGGGACATGATTTTGAAATTTCCTGTTTAAAGTGGAAAAAAACCAACAACCTTTTCTCCTTGGTCTGATTGTTTCTCTTTTTTTTTTTTTTTTTCCTCACCTTTGCACATGATGAGCATACATTTTAGTGCCAGGTTTTGTAGATTTTTATCAGAAAACTCACTTTAAAATATTTTTTCAGTACCTTCCAAGAGTAAAAATGGCCCTAATAACAAGATCTATATCCTACACAGTTATGTTGATAACTGATTAATTGTATTTTCTTGCAAAGCTAAGGCTGTTTATTTGCCTTTCAGTTCTTCTGTGAGAAAGGTAAATGGTGCTGAGGGCAGTATAATCACCTTCTTAAGCAAAAGGTACAAACCCTCTGTGTCCCAAGCTCACAGCATCCATCCTGTCTCTGGAAATCAAGGCACCAGGACTTGATGAAACCTTTATCACATTCACAGGTGGCTAGGCATCTTGTGGAAAGATGAGGGAAGATGGGAAATAGAGGAGAAATTTATGGAATTTCTCCTGAGTAAGAAACCTCAGCAATAACAGAACAGGCTGCCTCTTTCCTTCTCTCTTCCCATTTTCAGTGTGCAATTTTGTGTGGAAAGTGCATGCACTCGTGCTGGGAAGAAGCCAGGCCACAAAGATATCTAGAGTCATTTTGCAGAAGTCTCTTTCTCTTGTTTCTGAAGTTTGGAAACCCCTTGGGATGTCTCATGTCTAGGGCAGTCATATCACTACTTCTGTGAAACTACATGACAACAACATCGGGAAGTCATCAGTGGTCCATGCTGTACTGTGTGAGGCTGGCTTAGGGTCCACAAGGGCAGGGACTTTTCTGAGAACTACCATTTGATGTTCACCAATATTACATCCTCTAAGAGCTAGAATCTGGCTATGTACAATTTAAGAGAGTTCATCTTTTCTCTCATCTAAGTAGTAAATAAGTGGAGTGCTTAAAATACTACATATTCTCATGTGCATTTTCACAAATACCATCATAAATCACATCACAAACAGTACAGATTAATACCACTACTTTTAACATAATTGAGATTTCTTTGCTTCCACAGCGCCATACTGTACCAATAAGAAATCTGGCTTTTTTTTTTTTCCTTTCTCACTATTTCTCATATTATAGATAGATAGATAGATAGATAGATAGATAGATAGATAGATCGATCTATATATATCTATATATATAGATATCACCCTAAGTGATGTTGGTTACATCTTTACACAGAAAGGTCAAATATTTCTTACAATTACTGCCAAACATTACGAAGGAGAAGATAAAATTCAGAAAAAAAAAAGGGAAAAAATTTTAATGTTACGAAAACAAATAATCAGAATTGGGAAATGCTGTAACTGAGGCTCCTCAATAGTGGAGTGATGAAATAAGCTCCAGAGAAAAAGCACAAATAAAACTATTTTGTAGTTTTATGATAGTGACATACCATCACTCATTGGTATGTGGGAAAAAAACTATTTTAGTTGAATAAAACATGATTTATGCTTGTTGCTTATTATGGAAAAGCCATAGTGGCACTTTGCTAATATTTTCTTACCATGTTTATATTAATACAAGGTTTAAATACTTACTTCTTTTAGATACCCTTGAAATGGCAATAAAAAAAATGCAGAATGTTAAATGCTATTTGAATGTGTTTATGAGAACTCTCTGAAAAATAAATTAACACAGAAAGAATAACAGATTGCTTAAAAATTTCCTGGTTGTTAAGTACCAGCTGCTTTTTGTGTACTGATTTCTAGAGTTTAGTTATGCATCCATGGGATGAGATCATTTGGAAGTGTTTTAGCAATTGTAGAAACTATGCATTTAGAGATTAATCCATTAAATTTGATGACACATTTGCTACGGAATGAATACTGTTGTTCATTTCATTGTCAAAAAGAGAGGAAGGATTCAAACACTCATGAAATACCTGTGTAGCCTTGGGAAATATTGCACTCTGGAGTTCAAATGTCACTTATCCCAACTGCAATTCCATGCAATTCATTGTCCTTATTATTGACGTAGGCCTTGTGCCCTAAAGTAGACGACATTTAGGAAAGGTCTTTCTTCTTCCCTCTATTTAAAAAAAAACTGAATAAAAAGCATATTAGTCGATATCTCATGGAAGTCCAGTGTAAGACCCAACTTTCTAACACGTTATCATTCCCAGTCTTAGTCACCATGGACTTACAGAGATAGCAAACCAGGTTTTGCTGTTTTCCCTCTAACATGATCAAGAGGTAAAATCCAAGATTTTCTTTAAACACTCTACAGTGTGATTTGGTTCTCCAGGAGTAATTTTTCTTTTATATTTCCCAATGAATAACAAATGGCAATACGTATCTCCGATACAACAGATATGTATCCTAATGTGGATTTCTTTGTACTAATAGCACACTAAACCCAGGAACTTTCCAAAGACGTGAAGTGTTTGTCAGTCATGCATTGATCTGCAGATAATGAGTAAGATCACTATCAAGGAAATTATGACTTTAGCTCTGTGTGCACTTAGAATTTTGGCACATAAGCTTTCCACCTGTGAAAAGTTTGTATTAATTTTTCATGAGCATGTATATTGGTATATATATGTATATTTTATATATATATCTTCTTATACGAAGATATACGTATAGTAGTCCAATTAGTAGCAAGAACTGACCAGAAGAATGAAAGCCATTTTAAGATTTTTAGATGTATTTTTGCTTCATACCAGGATTTTATAATTAAAAAAAAAAAAAATTTACAGATAATAGCTCAAGGTCTTGGGTTTAGGAAGGATTCAGGAGTAGCATGAAATGTAGACAATTTTTGGAGTTAGGTTTCATTTAGGGACAGGAACCTTTTTCTTTTTTTCTTACTTTCTAGCTCATTGCCTGTATCACTAGCTTCTCTCACTGCCTTTTGCTTAATAAGAATTTTTTTGAAGTGATTACTTTTTGTTTCAAAATACTTCAGGAAAATATACTGATGAACTACTCTGCTACTAAAATATCAGTTTTAGAAAGAAAGAAGGAAATCCCTTGCTTCCTTTTTCTTAAATGATTGGGTTTATATTCCCCATCTTTTCTTCCATTTGTATTACAACTTCTTTCTTTTGTTTTCCACGAAGATTTATGGGTTTTCATGCAGATTGGCATGATTTATTTGTCGGTGCTTCCTGTACAAAGTGGGCAGTGCTGGGACACTGCAACTTCTGATCTCAAAGCTGCATGTACATTTTCTGTTCATTCCTGTCTATGACAATGTTAGACATTCATGCTATAAATATATATTATATTAATGATGATGTTCTTAAATATTACATCCCAAGCAACGACTCTGAACTACTCTTTATAAATTCCTAACAAGAAACCAGCCATGTATGAACAAAATATAAAAGTATATCTTTGAGCTTTAAAAAAATCTTTGTAGGATAGATATGACTGTGCCATTCATTTCATTTTTAGTTCTGAAAAAACTCTTGAGTACTGTAAAATGGCAGTATTATTGGCATATTTAGCTTGTTCAGATTAGCTCTTAATAGATGGCATGACTATTTTTCATTAATATTATCTGTCTATTGGATATCTCATAGGATATAAACATGTGGAACTTAGCAAGAGAATTATATTTTACTGTTTGTTTTTGTAAGTAATAGAGTTTAACCACTCACCATCTTAAAATTTCTTTATCTGTTTTTCTTTATGCTTCCTGGTAAACACAGTTTTCTCATCTGAGCCAGTCAAAATTTGTAGAAGGCTAAGTTTCAGCTCTCGGTCTTATTATGATAGCAAACTCTGTATGTGCTGTGTTTTCACATTCTTCCAAAACATCCTATAGAAAAATTTGTAAGTAAATAAATAAATTATTATAGCAGAAGTTGCAATTCCTTCAAAGAACGGGTGTCTCAGGATAAACACTTTTATTCAAAATTACCCTCATTTGAATTCATAATGGAATAAAACAAGGAATTCTTGCTATTGCCTATAATCAGGACAATCTAATATGTAGATAAATACCTATTATGTAAGATTTTGTTAAAAGTATAGCCAGTATGCCTTATTATAAAAAATTAAAGTATGTTGTAAATACATTAAAAATCTCACAAACTCAATATCAACTGCTGAAAAAACTTGAAAAATTATGCAAGAACTTGACACCTTAATTTTGTCACAAGTTCATGTGTCTTTATAGTTTCTTCAATATGTTTAATATAATGTAACAATGTAAAACTGAAAGCACTCAGAAGTGCTCTTTTGGGACTCATTCCAAGCCCTTTTTCTTTTCCTTTTTTCATCATTTAGTCTTTCTGAAGTCCCTGGGACAATCACTTTAAAACCATCTGTGTTAGTATGATTTATATTTATATATCTAATTAAGCTTATTTTATAATAATTATTCTGATTTAATTTAAATAACTCCCTACCTGTTATCCTGCTAGGGATCGTCAAGGGAAGCTGCTGTATACTTTACTATTAATTGTAAATCTGTGGTCAGTTAAAACACAAAATATCGTGTCCTGGCAACAGCAGATTTTTCTCTTTTTTATCTATGTTCTTTTCTCGGTATATTTTATTACTTCTTCCACAGAGCGATAAATAAGCAAACTCTGTTTAAGTACAGTTTAAAAACATAAAGCATTGCAAATGATGGAAGCAAGAACATTTGCAGTGATCAAAACTGTATGCAAAAGGATTGCAAAAGAAAGTCATGCTAGGAAAAATATAACACTAGCAAGGTTTAGTTAGGCAGCAGAAAGCAGAAAAGTTTTTTTAAGAATTATTAACTGAGAGAAGAAAACAGAAGAATTTTGGTTAGAGCCAACCACAAAAATGGAAAGAATGAGATCTAAAAAGATACTTAACCAATTTTCTTAGCTTATGCTGACTTACCTGACCTTACCTCAGTCATGAGGTGATTTGGGCTACCCAGATATTGTTGGGTATTAGTACATCCACAGGTACATACATGAGAGTCAGACCACTCCAAGTTCCACAGATTAGTCACTGCTAAGAGGATAATACATTGTAAATGCTAGACAATTCAGTCAGAGAGTCTCAAAGAAATTATTCTGACTGTGTGAAGGAAAGGTATTACAGGATGCATCATGAACCAAGCGGTGCTCCTTAGTCTGTGCCAATGAATTGGCAGTCCTTTTGTTAAATATCAACTATTGCTTTGCTACTGCTTCACAATACTAATCACAAGTTTGTCATTAAGCAATCTAATGAATAAAGGAAAAAGATGTGTTAGAAATCACAAACACTTAGAAGGAATGGAAGTCCTGAAAACACTTGAATAATAGTATCTTCAGACATAATTCGTTCTTTAAGATTATCTGTTGTTATTATTACTCACCTAATGCCAGTACTACACCATCTAAGGAATTACTACATTTAAATGTCCTTACTACAATAACTATAATACTATAAGAGAAATTGGGGAAAGAAAAAAAAAAAAAAAAAAAAAAAAAGCCTTAATTAAGGCTTGTTAGAAATGTAGTCTCAGAATGGCTCTTTTCTGAAATACCGGGTTCTGTCTGTCAATATTTCAATCGAGGTGAAATTATAGACATGAAGTTTGGCTGTTTTCTTAGTGTAATATTTTTATAAACATTAATAAATAAACAAACACACATCTGTTCCTGTGCTCCATTAGATATCCGCACAGTCCAGTCAAAAGAAAATGAAAAAACTTTCTGAGTCATTTAAAGATTTCTTTACTGTGGAACTGTTTTTATTGATCAAATTTAGGACTGATTGGAAAGCAGGAGGCTGGCCTGGCTTTTATGAACTTAGTGAGCAAGTGTGAAGTCAGCATGGAATTAAATTATTTGTAAAATTGAATCCATGCAAAGGCTTTATGCACATGGTGCTGGAGATGATGGCTGTGTGCATATCCAGTACCAATGGAAG
The DNA here is from genome assembly GCF_003259725.1 of Athene cunicularia. Lineage (NCBI taxonomy): Eukaryota > Metazoa > Chordata > Aves > Strigiformes > Strigidae > Athene > Athene cunicularia. Next base: position 85,988,942 of record NW_020799095.1, on the reverse strand, counting down.
AGTAAATTCCACCAGAAACGTCTCCACATAAATTTCCAGGTGAAGTGGTATGACAGTCTGAAAAATAAAAGGTAAAAATCTTGCAGAATATGGAGTAGTGATAACATAGAGTGAACCTCATAATCACCATCTCTGGTGGGCCAGACCCATAGCTCAGAAAAGGATGTATAAACACCCACATATCTCTAGGATAAATTGGATTGTGAGCAGAGGAACATTTTTTGTGTTTTTACACTTGTTCAGGTAAACATGTTATGGTCAGCCAAAAGAAAATGCCGGACTGAGTATAATCCATTGGCTTCCTCCTTAGATCTTTCTTTTTCAAATAGACAGTAGTGCCAAGGAGGGCATACACACACATCTCTGTGAATAAACACTGTGTTAACTTTTTTAGGAATGGCAAACAATGTAAGATGTGTTGGCAGCAGCAACAAAAGTGTGCAGAGGTTAAAAGTTGGATGGGCCAGTACATTCATTTGCACAGACATATCAACCTTGACTTAATCTCTATTCCTCACACCTTTGCATTCTCCACCCTAAAACCAGCAGTCATTAACATTGTAACACAATGGTCTTCAGAGAAAGTTGGTCACATAAGCAATCTCTTCTTCTCAAGTCCTGTGAAACCACTCACAGCTGAAGTTTACTGGAGGAGGTTATATAAAAGTTGCCTTTTCCGAAACTCCTCTCCCAGGAAAGGATATCAGCACTGATCCAGCAATGAACAGTGCAGCATTTCTTCTAAGACTGAACATTTGCTGACAAACCCCATGTACATACCTGTTCAATCCAGTGACTGTTTTATTGATAGAGATAATACCAAAAAAGTGAATATGAGTAAAACCTCAGGTCATTAATTTCTCTAACTATATCTTCTTGAAACTCATTTTACAGAAAAGATAGAGTTGTTGAAATTTAGATAATCAGAATTTACAAATTTACTTGAGATAGAACAACAAATAGAGTGTAAGACCTTTTAGGATATAATAGCAATAGTAAATGTAAGGTCCTAGTAATTATTTTTTTTTAGGGTAGTAAAGCTTGACAGAACTAGAAATCAAAGACAAATAGACAGCGATGATTTGAAATACTAGGAAACAACCTCAAAGAGACAGGAGAGAAACTTAAAGCATGAATGGTGATGCATAAAAATTATATAAATGATTTTGCAGAGTAAGTTACATGCAAAACTAGCAGTGAATTCTAATTGAAGTACAAGGAACACCCTATTAAGAGTCAACATTTGCTCTGTGCTGTTTGAAATACTATATAGAGCTCTGGGCATCTCCATACCATGAAGATATTGACAAATTAGAGGGACTGCAGAAAACAGCAGCAAAAATAGTCAGGAAAGAAGAACTGACTTGTGAGAAAAGATTGACTCATTAGGGAGTAAGTATTTGGAGTACATAATTAAGTGTGCAGCCAGTTCCTGAGGTAAAATCTGGTTTTTAACCTCTTAGAAATTTAGATAAGAAAAGTAGCCTTGTATGAAAATGCACACAGTTTTTCTGAGGATCACTGAGGGGTATCCTTTTTATTTTTTTCTTTTTTCTTTTTTTTTTTTTTTTCCAAATTTACGAAAAATTGGTTTTGCACTACAGGTCAGTCACTTAGATGAAGGTGGTAGTTCAGTCCTCAGCTGCCATCATATGTGATTTTTTGAGCTGTCGCCTTGTTTTTAACAGTCACATCAAGCAAAGTTATTACAGGCTTGCTAGGACTGCTGGCAATGACCTCTGTATTTGCTTTGTTAGTGCTTCCTATTTTGAAGATTCTCTGGGACCTCCTTTAGTAGCTTGAACACCTTCATTTTTTATTGTCAGGCTTTAGTAAGAGAAAGGTACAAATTGGGCAAACACCTTTTCCTTGTTTCAGGAAATTTATTATCAATGAAAAAGTCATAAAACATATTAAAAACACGACTGCCCTTCAAGTTCTTCTCCCACACTGGCGCTGGTGCTTGCCTGGAAATGGAACCTCTCCAAGTTGTCCCATCCATGTGAATAGATGATGCAGGCAAGAGAGGCACAGAAGCAGAGATCTGAAGTTGATATCTGAAAAATCTGTGATGGATCATGTCCTCCTAATATTGGATCGGGAACTTGCTGCAGTAACACATAGAGGGTTTGTGTTCACCTGGTTCTTTAATTCTTACCAAAACAAAAGTTATACAAAACACCTAGAAAATTAAAAATTTTAGCCAGTCGTAGCAGGTTTCTATTTTAAAAGGAATAGGTTTCCAAATGCCTGATTCCAAAAGGATTTATTTATTGACTTTGCATAATCTTGGGTATTTATATTCCTCTTAACACACCTATATATTCCTTCTGACACATATACACTATATTTGGTAAATCAGGATGAAGAACAAAACCTCCTACTTACTGGCCTATTGTGTTCTACAGGTGCTGATCAGTGACTGTTAATATCAATGCATGCAGCACAGACAAGTAATATCAGAAGATTAACAGGTGGCCTAAAGTAAGATGAGCTGAAGCACAATGATGCGAAAATTTTGGTTGCTTCTAGCACAGTTTGAGTTTCTAACACTTCACAAAGTTTGTGACTCAGCCTTCCCCCTCTTCCAAGGCACACCCTTCATGCCTGCAAGATTTCTCAGCACTCCTTCTTTGAACTATACATATTTCCAAAGATGGATGTTCTTTCCTTCTTTCTCCCTCTAGTAGGAAATGTAATATGGATGGACATGACCGAGTTACTGTAAATGTCTCTTCATTTCCAAGCTATGATCTCCATTCATATTTATTTACCTCTTTATGTTTACAGTTCATCCTGACTGGGCACTTGGACATCACACAGAGTAAAACAAAACTAAATTATTATCTTCTCACTTTCCTTTTCTACCAGATTGCTTAATTTCCACATCATATTTAAAAGGTGAGATCTATTATTCCCCTATATATGAATATCTACTATGATTGTACATGCATAATATTGAAAATATACACGGTTGAAATACAAGGAGGGGTGTGTGTTTTTGGTTTTTTTTTGTTTGTTTGTTTGTTTGTTTTTTGTTGGGTTTTTTTTTGAGGTAAGGAAAACTCAAAATCAGCTCTGAAACTTCACCCTCAACTTCCAAAATGTCTGCAGGTATTGCTGTATAAATCATGTGTTAGACTACCCACTGGTATGGAATCCTGTACAACTGGAAGCTTAAATTGTGACAGCCAAGTTCTGATTGCAAAAGACCTTGGTCTTTATGGTAAATCAAATTCTGAAACTTTGTTTATGATGGTAGACTTAAAATGGCTAGTCAGAATGATATGAAAATACAATAAAATACAGCCACTTCTTGAGCAGTCATACATCATACCAATGCTTTAAAAATAATTTTAAGCTACAGATAGCTGCATCTTAAAATTAGAAGAATGACACTCTCAGAGAAGCCCGCGATTTAAACTCAAATGATATAATCCCTTGTTAAAAAACCACAACTCCCAAATATATTTTTTTTTCTATTTTTATTCATGCAATATAAATGAGGACTTCTTTTAATCAAACACAGAACAAGTTCCAATAATTATAGATGTTTTGATTTTGTTTTAAAAATAACCCCTGAATCCATGTTTTCTAATCATTGTCCGTTGCAACATGATATTTTCAGAAAAATGCCTGCTAGAAAGTTTAGTCATGGTAGTTCAACTGTAAGCTTCTGGAGACATCCACGTTGTATTATGCTTGGCTTAGAATGAGCAACTCCTGCTAGATTCAGCAAAAATAAAACACAATGACCTCTTCAGCTGGATGCTTTAGCAGCTGGTCTATAACTTAAGCAGAGTTTTGCTTTACCCTTTCTAAACTGTCCTGGGGATTGAATAGACAACATATAAAAATATGACAGGAAGATGATGGATTATGGGTCATAAGTCTCATTTCAGCCATACAAATAAAACATCATGCTTGTGTGTTATGATAATACATTTAATGGACAGAAATTAACAGATGTTGATTGCATTCTAGTGCACACAGCATACCAAAAGTCACAGAGGAATGTTTAAAAGATTGAAAAGAGACTGTACTATTGGATGCCTGTAAAGCAGAGTTAAAGTAGCAAAACCACAGGAAAGACAGTTTGGTAGTTGTCTGGCTTTCGTTTAATCGTTCCTCTCTGCCAAATGCAGTCATTAAAGTGTAACAACAGTTGTATGCATTTTAGTTTAAAGTGAATGGTAATGTTTTTTCTGCCCCTTTCTAAGTAATACTTTATAGCTGTCAAAACAAGGTTGTGGCAGACTCTTCTTAAAATAAAACTTCAGGACAAACGTAGGAAAAAAAAGTATGAATGAAACTTTGTAGTTCAGTGCCATTCAGAATTCTATAAATTATCCAGTATAACATATAAATGCACCAAGATTTGGCCCTGTTCAGTTACAACTTGGAACAAGCTTTTATACATAACACATATATGTACACAAAGAGAAATGCAGTTTCATACAAGAACTACCTCTTAAAGATTCAGATGAGAAAGCTAGATTTACTTTTTTAAAAGAAAGATTTGTGTGTACAGTAAGTGTTGAAATCAACCGTAACCCTTTTTTCTAGTCAGGTAGAATTTATTTTCAATAATTATAATTATTGAAACTATTTCAATAATTATAACATTGAATTTTAAAATTCCCTATTTTCATATGGGGCCACATGCAGTAACTTTTGTCCTTGGCCAAACCCAGATTTACCGACAAAACTAATGGGTGTGTTTTCTGTTTTCATCAACAAATTGCTGAGATACGGATATAAGCTTTTTCTTTACTCTTTGGCCTCTTCCCAATCATATAACTAGACCATCTGTAGAAGCATTATCTGTCATAGATTCATTTAAAAGTGGATTTAGAAATGTGGTCCAATTCAATCAGATAATCATGCGGTAATATATGTAGCAAAGATTGCTTTGTAGATGTACATATTATAATGAATTTGCATGTACTTTACTGGAAATATAGGAATGCTAAAAAAAATTGTCCAAATTTTTGTGATGTAGAATAAAGATCCTATGTGTCTATGCTGTTGATTTTATCACATTGTATGCCTCATAGTGAATGCCAGCCCATAGTAGGGTGTGTGCTGAGGTTTTAACAACCTGGTTTACATCTGCCCTTGTTCTAATTGTTTTTATGGCCATGGTATTGTAAACTTGACTTATGTTAGAATAAAGGCACCTGACATGAGAAATTCATGACTGGTCATTGCCTGTAACACATTATATAACATGATGGCCTATTCTACCAGTTTTGCAACATGATTTAAAACAAAAACAGGGAAACCAGATGGTGATTGTCCATCTCCATTAATTCTTACACCTCCTTTCAATGGTGGATCAGAATGAAAGGAGTTCCTCAAAGGGTTAACTATAAGAAGGACACTAGATGGTTATTAACAGTGGAGACTTACTTTAATTATCATTTTCACATTTTTTATATAGGCTTTTTCTATGAAATTTCTGAATCACAGAAAAAAAAAAAAAATCACTTTTGAGCTATACATTTTGTTTTCAAATGCCAATTTGAATCTTGTCCCATGTCCCCTATGACACGATTTAGTGGAAAGTATCAGGACATGCTGTTGTGGTATTGTCATTCATTTGAGATAGCAGCCAGAAGTTATATGAATAGGAGAGTGTTTCAGGTCTCATGTTATTTCCATCTTTCAGTATTTTGGGAATACCACAGATATTTAGTCATGTATTTTAGTTATTTCAAGTATCTAGAAATTATACCCACCCATTATAACTTGAGCTTGTGTAAAACTGGAAAGATTGCAGTAATTTGTCTCAAAATCTGAACACAATTTTGGGACTTTGTACATTGTTTTTCCATTTGCCTTCTTAGCTTGTATTAGGATCACCATATTTTTCTGTTACCTGAAAAATCATTGGCAGCATGGAGGATCTGGGTAGGAATTTGTTGTTCATTTACTTTTTCAATACATTACGGGAATCTATCCTATGAAATTTAGAGGAGCCATGTTCAAAACAGACAAAGGGATGTGTAATATCTGGTAGACCTGTGGAAATACTTGCCAAATGAAATTGTGGTTACTAAAGGTTTACAAGATTCCAAGGACAGTAGATTAATTTCATGGGAAAAGTGTGTTAGGATTTGCTAATGGAGAAAAGCCACATTCGTCTCGATGGCTCCTGAGCTGCATGTAGTCAGGGACTTTTTAGCATACCTTTTTTCCCCTCTGTTTCTACTCATAGGAGAAAACTTTTTCAGTTCCCAGAATTTTCTTTTCATTTTGCTAACAAGTTAATGTGTACAGTTTGCTGTTCTTTGGAGAATTTCTGAGTGTTGTAAGATCTTATGGTAGTCACTGAGGTATATTCAGACTGATTCTTTGTGTCTCTACCCAAAATACCTTTTTCCAGATCTGTTACTGATGCACCTACTTCAAAGTAGTTATTTCCACAGAAAAAAATATTGTAAATTAAACTAACATTCTAATATGTAATTTAAGTCTGACTGCAAATACAGCTGTGAAATTTTAATGATCAATCAGTTTTAGATATTTTGTACTATGCTATAAATAGTAATTTGAAATTTGTTAGCTTTGCATGCATTTCTAACATTAAAGCTGTTAAAGCCCCATTTAAACCCTTTGGAATTACAAGTAAAGAATGAAAAATCTATTAAATGTCATAAGTATTCAAAAATCTTCCCTAGATTTTAATTCCTTATTTTGAGTCATTTTTATTATAGAAGTCAGACCCAATGACACGCACTATGCTCTGTCTCACAGTTGACAATACAGTGCCATCAAAATCATAATTGTTAAAAAAAAGAAAGATTAAACATCTTACTCTACAAGTAATACATAATGTCATATACCTATTACTAAGAAGGCCCATCTTCTCTGACCAAAGAGAATAACCTGATTTGAACTAGAAGAACTGAATAGAATTGTTAAACAATCCTTTGCATTTTAAGCAACATTTAATTAGAAACACACTTTAACCACCAAAATGATAAAAATCCAAGAGATTAAAATTTGAGTGTCAATTATAATAAAATTCATCATTGTAATTCTTATTAAAACTCAGTGTTTAGATAGGTAATGATTTTATAATATGGCAATTTGCATAAGGAGCCCTGAGATGGCTTATTATTTCGATCCTACACAATTACAATTCTAGCTCCATACATCAGAGCTCTTAGCAATGTAAAATCACTGTGCTAATTAATAAGCCATTTACTGACTGCAGCTAGTTATGGTGGTCCTGCAGCTGACCTTACGGAAGATGAGCCATCTCTGAAGTGCCTGTGTGTAACTACAAACATAATGATGTGCCAGGAGGGAATCATTAAAAATAATTTACACAAGCCTTCATTTACAAGATCTTTTGATAGCATGCTTCCCCGGTGTTTAGATCCACAGTGCAACCCCTACCATTTGGAAAGTGCCAAGCAGGAGAGTGAACGAGGATACCTAAGTGGTTAATTAAGAGCCATTCGGACGCCACAAGAGCCTCCTGAAAAATCCCTCTGATGTCTGCTGTGTCAAATGTCTCTCACAGGCAAAACCACAAGAGGTAGCTGCCATAGCAGGCTAATTATTGGGGACCAGGAGCAGCTGAGAATGGCCTGTCACTGAGTACTTGCTGTGAGCACCCAAGCCCAGGACTGAGCAGCGCATGCTTTTGTGTCATTGGACTTGAGAGAAACAGTGGAAATGAGACACTGTGATAATCAGAAGTGATTGAATAAGCTATAAAAGTGTGCAGTTGTAGATGAAATTATTCACTCGTACTCTTTGATGTATTTTGTAACTTTTTACATTTTACCGTTATTCCACTTCCAACGTGTGGTTTTTTTCAAAACTTTCATTTCGAATGCTTTTAGAAAAACAATAGATTACAAAGGTCTTATAGGGATGAAAAAAGATTTCAAAACATGAAAGTTAATTTTTATGACACAAAAATAATTTCAAACCACATAAAAAGAACGGAAAATATTTCTTTTTTAAAAGAAAAACATTTATTCACATTACTTCATGAGACTACAGGAGAAAATATGAACATACATGCAAAACAGTCTTCTAATTTCAGTAGTCAGAACAACTAACAAGACTAAAAGTATGTCACTGCCTTCTTCACAGCAGCTAGAAATGAACACCGTGAAAACACACAACTCATGATGTATTTCTCCTTCAGATGAGTCTCTGCAAGGTGGAGGAACAGAGCTATTTCCTATGTGACATTTTGTTAGCTTAGTGGCATTCGGTTGGTTTGCTGACCTGCAGGGGATTTTCTAAATCTGCATGGGGGAATATGTGTTCTTTTTGCAAGCTTGTTTGTCCAGTATGCAGCTAAGAGCAAGTGGTTCATAGTGTGCAGACACTTTCCAAGCCCGTCTGGTACCTTATAAGTTTATTTGTGTGTTATGGGAGAAAGCAGCATGAACACATTTCTTGTGTAATATTTGCTAGTGCGTTGTGTATGAGTGCCAAGACTGGGACTGGGAAGAATTAGTTTACTAAAGGCAGAGGCAGCAATGTAGTTATTCTGTGTCTGTGTTTCTGTGTCTGCAGGTATTTGGGAGAAAGAGAGAAGAAGGACCCCACTGTGTGCTTGTCATTTTATTTATGATGCTGACAGGGTTTATAAGTTTACATGTTTGATTTTTTGAAATATAGCCCATTTTGGCAACTTTATTGTAGTAAGAGGAGAATTAATTTTTTTTTCTAGATGGAAACCACCATCTTCAGGATCTCTGTGATGTTTTAATTTGAAACAGACTTACTCGGTCTCATTTTTAGAAGACCTATATAAATATATTTTCAAGAATTAGAAAATACCTCCCATTTCTTTTATAACCGTGTCCCTTTGCAGAAGGAAAATAGTATTTTTCTAATAACATTACATGTCTCTCAAAGGCATAAAAGAGATGGCTTGCTTTCTCTCAGATCATTTTGCATGAATGGAGTAGAATTCACTTCTCCTTGCTAAGAGTAAGATGCATTGTTCAAGGTAATAATTTGGCTTCGTTCTGTAATTGGTAGAGACAGACAGCTTCAGAAGAGAGGTGGGTTCAAGCCTGCCACAGCTCTCAATTAGACAAGACAAATCACCCTCTCACCACTGAGTGAGAATCAGCAGCCAGATTGGTCCCTTAATTTTTTTTAAGTGGCTAAATTCTACTTTTCTGTAGTTTGTCTATACTCTGTAGAAGTGGTGAGAATTGCAGCCATACTTTACAGAGCAGAAGACCAAGACACGGAGGAAAAGGTGGGGAAGCAGTGCCATGAATGCACCCTAGATCCTGATGACTTCCAGGCTTGACTGGCTGTATACCGCTCATAAGTATAGAGACAGTGGGGCAAAACCTCAACCTGTGGTTCCAACCTGAGGTCTTGCAGGAAGGCAAAATCACATGGGGTTATGTGAGCTTTCATGGCTATTGTCCTCTACTAGAAACATGACAGTCACTTTCGTTTGGGCCAGCATCAGCAACACAGCTTCATGCAGTTTAAACCAGCATTTCTGGTCAAACTTCAATTTATGATGGAACAACTATTTGTTTAACCCACCCAGACATATGCAGTGCTCTTGCATTGCAGAACATTTTTTATATTGTTATTTTTCAGTCTATCTATTCTATATATTGTGGCTGGTGACATTGTTGCTAGTTTTACTGGCAAGCAAAATGAGAGATGATAGTATGCCAACGGCTTCACAAAATAATACCAGCAATCAAAAACTTGACCCAAGTAGTGACTGTCTTATTACCAAGTCTGTTCTGTATTTGAATAATTCTGTATCATTGAAAAATTACATTCTGTAATCAGCATGTCCTGTTTTTTGATCTAAGATGCACAAATAATAGCCAACTTTGTCAGGTGAATTACATATCCTGTAGATACCACTGAATAGTACAAAAACCTGTACAACAACAAACTATTTTGAATGTAGACTTCCGGTCTTGAAGTCATAAGGGAGAAGAAGAGATAATAGCACATCAGCTATGATTCAGTGATTTTTTTCTGTATGTGTATTAAGAGATGCATGTTTGCCTACAGTTGGATGAAAAGGATCTTACAGAGCTAGAAGTTTAAAGATAATTTGATAAATAGCTGTGCTTGTTGGGTTATTTATCTGAGAGACAGACCTTTTTAGAGACACCAGTATGGTTAAAAGCTAAATGCCCTGCTTTTCAAGTGACAACAATCAGCATGTCATACAAATTATATTGTTCAACTAGGGGAGCTAAGTAATGCCAATCTACTAATAATAAAAGAGAGATGAAAAATACAGCACATGGTACTGTCATGACACATATAATAAGCAGAAGTTCTCATCCTTGCACACCTTTGTTGCTACTTTTGTTTTTAATATTTTGAGTCTTTATTCTTAATACATCTAAGAGTATATTGACAATGAAAAGAGGTGCAGTGCAAAGAGAATTGTTTTAAGGTGCAGCAAAGGACATTTTCTTGAGCTCATAATTGTAATGGCATTAGAAAAAGGAGGTAAAAAAAAAGATCAGCCATTTCTGCTGATACAGTGTTAATCCCCCAAAATGGAGATTATTTCCACACTTGATTTACAGCCAGGTGAGCTTTTGAAAGGAAAAGGGGAAATTCATGCTTCCAATTTAACAATATTGATTTTAAGGTTTAAAAATTTGTATTGTAAAGGCCAGCTCTGCTTTTCTTTATCATATACATAATCCCACTGAAGCCAGGAGAGGTGCTCTTGTGAGAGAGGAAAATCCCATACGGGTTTAACTTTGTGCCTAATGCCAGCCCAGATGTTGCTCTTATTAAAGTCAGCAATAAAAACTCCTGTTATTCTGAATGATGCAAGATGACACCAGTTAGGGAGTGTTGGTGAGCCTTTCTCAGTTCTGCTGGATTTCCAAACATTGTAGATCAGGCCCTAAATTATATAACTTCATTCTGGCCCCAAGTGTGAAGTCATTCCCTGGGGAAAATCTCCACTGAAATCATTAATATCTCTGCTTGAAATAGGATTGCAAGAGCAGATGTTAGTGTTTGCCTTGAGGAACATCCAACATATCTGGGCAATCACAACATATAGTGAGATGGAAAGATAACATGAGAATATAACAAATGTTTTTCTAAGTGCCTACTCTACACTATCTTTGGTTTATCTTATTTAGGAGGAAGAGTTGTATTTCCTGAAGAACATCACCTGTCACAAAATGGAATCTGTGACTGAACACCTACATGACTTTAGGGACAACGGAATGTCTTTGTGCATACTTTCTTTTTCATATGTATACAATGAAGTAAAACTTCATGTTTCTTTTCTTTTGTCCGTGTTTTCTTCTTCCTTTTTTTTAAAAAAAAACCTCAATTCCATAAACCCAATAGCTAATAAATATTTAATATTTATATGTTAAGCAGGTTCTATTTTTATAAATATAGAATAATCTTGATGACTTAAAATGAATGTTACAAACAAACTTTATTTTGTTTCATATTATTAATATTCATTTCAGGTTTTGTTAATGAGATGAAAATTAAAGTTTCTACATTTAATACCATGTCTTCATGCTTGCCAAGCTCCAGGAATTTTAGTGAATAAATATTCCCAATGGGCTGCCAGAAAACGCTTCCTTGAAGAGGGTCATGAAATGTATTTTTAAAGCATCCCTGTAGCCACTACCTGAAATTTGAAAAGACAGCCAGACAAAGGTCCCAGGCTAACTCATCATGTAGTGAACAAGAATCTGTTCTGGAATTGATAAAGCTTTATCCAGCCTGTGGTTATTAGAGAGACAAATTGTCCTATTTTTTAGTCAGTTGACATATAGGAATTTAACCGAGTATTAGAGAGAATTTAAAAGTAAAATACATGTTTTCAACTTCTGTACTGCTAGTTCAGCTGAAGGGACAAACGCAGCAGCATTTTATTCTAAGTATATAGAATGAAGCAACAGTAAGTTAAACAAGTAAGCCTTAATATGGGTTGTATGTGTCTGAAGATGTGAAATATATCTGATATAATAGAAAATATTTTTCTCCTATTTTCCCCTTTAAAAAAATCATAAATACATAAGAAGTGATTGAAGAAAAGAAGGGTGATCTTAATCACTTGAAAAGGTTAAACATGTTCTTTTCTCCAGCTAAATATAAACAAGACTTCATTTCTTGTTCACTGTATTCTTTAACAGTTATTTTACCTTCATTGGCAGTTTCTGAAGAACAGGTCAACCCTTTTAATTTATAGCAAATTCTTTTCCTCATTGTTCTTCAAATGCATACAGTAACTTTACAAACTGTTTTGGCCAACAATAGAAAATGCAAAATTTTCATCCTTGCTGTACTATTAAATATTTCAGCAGAATGCAGCAACCTTTTTTTTTTTTTTTATTTTAGATTTCTATTTAAGTTTGGAGGAGGTAGAAGGTAATCTAGCAAGGACACTTTAATTACTTTAAATTAGCATATGTAAATACTTTCTTGTATAAGATGCTCATTATACCATAGCCATTTACAACACACAAATCACTTCCAGTATGTTCCTATTACACTTCCTCATCTTTTCCATATGCCATAATGGTAATAACAGCTGGAATCTGGAATAAAAGACATACTGTTTCTGG